>NC_057801.1:792157270-792173638 GCF_018294505.1 Triticum aestivum
ATTGACTCGCAACTAGGGGAGAGTGTGTTTGTCGAGGGTCCCTAGTTGCATGCCGACCATTGACTCGCATCTAGGTGTGTGTGTGTGTGTGCGTGCGTGTGTGTGTGTCGAGGGTCCCCAGTTGCAAGCTAAACATCGACTCGCAACTAGGGTATGTGTGTGTGTTTTCGTTGAGGGTCCCCAGTTGCAAGCCGCACATGGACTCGCAACTAGGATTGTGTGTGTGTTTGTCGGTGCCCCTAGTTGCAAGCCGACCATCGACTCACAACTAGTGAGTGTATGTATTTGTCGGTGCCCCCAGTTGCAACTGTATTTTTGTTGGCTCGCACAGTTTTACACAAACAACCTAACTCTATTTTTGTAGGATCATACATGCTAGTTTTTGAACTCAACTGTATTATTTATTTTTTCAAATGAGTTTTCTGTAAGATGTCCAAAGTTGCAATGGATAGCACCTAAATTGTGCGGGTCAGTTATTGTTGGATCCCGCTGTTTGAATCGGTGGGAGAGATAGCTGGGAAGAGACGGGGCGAGTACAAAATTGTGGTTGTTTTTCTCACAATCATTTTTTTGTATTTGTTTGCATTTTTTAGTTTGTGAACATTTTTCAAATTTGCTAATTCCTGTATAATTCACGAATGTTTTTCATACACAATTGCCGATAATGATTTGTTGTGCTTGCCTTTCAAATTAACATTTTTATTATGTCAAGTTGCCAAGCTTATTTTATATAGCCAGCCGTTGCTTTGCAAAAATATATGTAGTCGCAGAGGTGATTTACTCTTGTAACATTGTTCTGAAATACCTATTATTATTTAATTTAGAGCATGTAACTATTTTTTTACTTAGTCACACTATTTTTTAGAGATATTCACATTGCATAAGTGTACTTTGAAAAAGGCATTGTAGAAGGTAGCTTCCGCGCATAAGCAAAAATGTTCACTGTAGCGCACTATCCACCACTTGTAGCAATCAGTCCCATCACCTGTAGTACTCGCTTACCAGCCGCGCTTACCAGCCGCCGCACGGAGACACGCCCCTGTCTAGTATACAATATAAATTCTTTTAAAACAGACAAATAAACAAACAAACAAAAGCAAAAAGAAAGGTGAGCTTGTTTGAGGATGGGGTGGCGCTCATGTCATACTTAAAAAATGATGGCATCATACTTAGATGTGAAATATTATCTCACATCTAGATGTAACATAGACGGACCCTTGTTTATTTGCCAGTGCGTCCTCCTCTCGTTTCTGCTACTTGAAAACTCATGCCGACTGTCATCCTTACTTCGGGCAGGGGATACCTCGACTTCCATTGCTTGACGCATATATACCCCACGTATAAAAAAACACTATATAAGGGAGTACCGATACATGTATCAGAGCTCTAGGCATGTCCCTTTGAGTTTGTTTATTTTTTTCGCGAATACGCAAAGTTTGCGTATCATTTCATTGATAGAAAAAATAGAATTGAGTACAGAGGAGGGTTACAAAACATGACATGAACGCAAAAAGACATGAGCATGGGACCCAGAGTAGAGAGACAAGAGATGCTCAACCCGAATAGGAAAAAGACACAACTAAACCCACCAAGCCTAGAACTAGGGAGGCAAGCCAAACTAACAAGACGTCAAACATCTTCAAATCCAACACCGGGGACGCCGCGAGTTAGCAAGATAGCGCCTTTAAGAAGGGGAACGACATCGTTACGTCGCTGCTATCTGATCCAGAGAACCGGATCTAGGGTTTCCCCCGATACTCGAAGAGGGGCACAGATAAAGACCATGGCAGCGCCTTCAGGAAGGGAAACGACACCCACAAGTGCCGCCGCTGCAAGCATCAGCAAGCCGAGCAAGGATTTTGCCTGGCCTTAGCTCGAGAAATCCCATTGCCGCCAGATGAGGATCCGAAGATGAAGAAGTCAGCACGCCAGACGACCGCCGCCACAGAAGGGGGGAAGGTGGGGCTGCACCTGCCGCCGTTGAAAAACGTGAGCTTTGGAGCCGGCATGGCATGTGGGGTGGACGGGGTCAGGAAGGCAGCGGGCAGAGAGCTGATGCGGAGGGATGGTGGTGTCCGACGCCGCTAGCAAGCCAGGAACTGGAAGGAGACGCAGATCCTGACTGCGAGAGACGTGGCCGCCAGAACACCGACAAGCCAAAGTAGCTGGAAGGGACGCAGCTACCGGAGCGTCGAGGCCGAAAATCCACACCATCATAGCACCGACAGGCCAAGAACACTGGAGAACGCAGGTTCGTGGCCGCCGGGACTGGAGTGATGTCGACGGGGATCCACCGCAAAGTTTTGACCGACTGCCAAGAAAGACTACCATGACCAAACATGCGCAGAGGCCGCCACCGCCGTCGGAGACGAAGGGTGGTCAGGGTCTGAGCAGGACCAAACCTCGGCCAGGCCAACCACGGGCGTGGCCGCGCCGCTGCATCAGACGGGCAGACGAACCGCAGCAGTTGGAGGACGTGCGCGACCACGGAGCGCCAGATCAGATCCGAGGGGTGGTGGTGGTGGCGCTCCGGCATGAGGGGAGGGGTGGTGCGGGGGCGGGGCGAGACCTCACAGGCACCAGCTCCGGGCGCGGTCACGCATCGCCGGCCGGCCCACTGGAAGCGGCGCAGGAGGGGGCGTTGGCGGAGGAGCCCCCAGCCAGATCGAGGGTTTGCGGGGATCTGGCGGGGGGAGGAGGACGAGGCCGCCCCGCCGTCACCATCCTCGGGCGCGGCGCCGCTTCGCCGGCCGGCCCTCCAGCAACGGCGTAGCGGGGCGCGGTGGTGGAGGTGGCCTTCGAGCGGCGGCGAGGTCTTTCCCCCGTGTCGCCAGACGCGGGGGACGCTTTCCCCCTTTGAGTTTGTTTAAACGACAATGAATATGGTTACACGATCATCAGAGGGTAGGAATGCAAGTGGCACACCACAAATCCCTCAAAAGTGCACGTAAACATTACAATTTGTACTAAATGCATCATTTTTTATCGAAGCTTGGTTTAGCTGGTCCAGCTTATGCACATTCTTTTGTCGGTGTGAGATGTCCTAGAAAATTATGTTAGAAGGCAGGACTATACCAGCGCATCAATCATAGTAAAGCATAAACTTTTGTGCAGTCATGAAAATGGCGAATATGCAGGAGAAACTGGCGGTGTCGGGGGTGCTGGGGCGCATTGGCCGAAGAATTTGCATCTTTAAAAATGGGCGCCTCCCTGGAGCTAAAGCTAGCAGAATATGCATCGTTGTTGAGTGGGTGCAACGTTGGAGCAGCATAGATCTCCACCCCACCCGTCTCGCTCCCTGCACTGCCCATAATACAATCCTCTTCTTTTTAATTTAAAATCCTTTGCACTGCCTGTGGGCGCGACAAGCTCATCAATCAAATACTCTATTAAGGATATATACACTTTTAAGCTTGACACTTGACAGTGGATGAGTTAGCGGCAGTTCCCAAAAGCATGATGGTGGTGCAGTAGGCGATGCTTTTTAAGGATAGAGCACTCGTGTATATACTTTTAGTTTGATGCCCGGATCGCTTTGCTCCGAATACGACAGTGGAGCAGAGCAGGGCCGAGGAAGCAACGGCGAAGCTCTCCCGAGGCTTTGCTTGCTCGGTGCCAATTGCCAAGGGACAAAAAGAGCACGCACGCACGCTCGCCTCGGATCCCATTTTCCTGGGCTGTCCAACCTAAAACCCGCGCCACGGCCACGATCAGTAGGACTGCAGGACCAAAAGTTGGTAAAGAGGCACGTCTGCGTCTGCATGTGCATGCGCATGCGCGCGGGAAGAAGTTTCAGCTAAAGACGGCACGGCGGCACTTGCCGCTGCCCGAACTGCAACGGGAAAGTGCATGTGCATGGATGAGCGAGACGAACTTGACTACGTGCGACCTGCTATCACCGATGTGGCAATGCGATGCAATAACATGGAGTACTTTCGTTGCTTGAGCTTTGTATAGGAGGGAAGGTCGAACCCACGGATCGGACGCAGAAAAGTGGAGGCGAAAAGGGCGGCACGCGCGCGCACGGCTCGTCGTGTCCTGGCCACCTGCTAGTGCAAAAGTTGATGCGAGTTGTTGCATTTACCGGGGGCAGACCTACTCTACTAGTATGGCTTTCGCTGCTGCCTTGTGAAGCTTTGCGGCAGCACACAACGGGACCATTCGTTGGGGTTTGGCGCGGCGGCAGTTGCACTGGATGGGATCGGATGGATCACATGCGAATGCGACTGCGACGCGAGAGGCGCCGCACTTGTCTTGTCGCCATGGAAACCGGCCGGCGAGAAAGTTGAGTTAACTAGACGATCGAGGGGGAGCCGAGCCGGGGCCACGGCGAAGGAAATAAACAAGCCGGAGAAATTTCAGGCAAAGATGCCGGCTCATGTGCTTTGGGCTGATCGATGCAGCTGGCAGAATAGTGTGTGGAGTACTGCTGTGATACAGTGACAGTCTGACAGAGGTGCAGATATTCCGTCTTTTCTGGTCAAGTACTGCATCAGAGAGCGCAGAGCGCCCTTGTTTGACCTCTTGTTTTCTAGTAAGAGCGTCTGCTTGGAATGGATTAGTGACAGTGATTTTGCTGGCCGCTTCGCACACCGACGGCAGCTCGCCAGAAGGCGGGAACAAAAGGAAAAAGCAAAGTTTGAGAGATTTGGATTGCTAATCTGTTTGCAGGGGTGATTAACTAGAGAGAAAGGTCAGACGTCGGCAGAGACCCTGCATCTGCATGCAAGATACCAGCAATTTCACCCGGTAAAACTCGCAGCAGAAAGTAATTCTGTACTCATCTCTGTAGGGCCTAGCTAGTTGGTCAAACAACCGACGCTGCCGCGCCTCGAGTCGCTACCAAGAAACTCCAAGGAAATTTACCGAGGTGTGTGTAGCGTCTGCAAGACAACGACAACATTTGCTTGGCAATTTACCTAGCTCCACATGCAATGAAAAGATCCCGACTTGGTTAAGCTAACTACTAGTAACTAGGGCCCATGGCTACCACATGACAACAATAATCAACTCGCATAGCTGCAATTCCTCGCCACGTTGCGCCGTACGATCCATCTACTACTAGTAGTTTGAGAGACTGTGGGTACAAGATGCATCATTGTGTTTCACTTTTCCCGTTTCTCTGGGATTAATGCATGATTAGTAGTAGCTTCAGCCACCAGGCAATAGCTGATGATGATTAACGGGCAGGGGCTCATCAGGTTTTGCGCGCCAAAAGTGCTTCTTCACGATTAAAAAATCAGATATAGGAAACAAAAAGGCGGCAGTGATCGCAGGTTTCCAGACGAACACTAACCAGTAACCAGTAGTGGAATTAGCACACAGGTTTCTGATAGAGAAAAGAAAGACAATACGATGGAGCCGGTGGCAAAATTATCCATTTCTCCTCGCATAAGAAAATGGCAAGTGGAATGGATGGAACCATGTGTTTTCTCTTATAACAATCAAATCTATTATTAAGGATCAACAGAAACACAAAACACCTAAGAGCATCTCCAGCCGCGTCCCCAGAACGGCCTCCCCAGGCGATTTTTTCCCGCCAGCGCTGAAATAACGCCCCAGTCGCGCCCCCAGGAGCCCGTTTTTCGCTGACTTGGGCCGAAATCAGCTCCGGCGGACCCAGACCGAACCTGACGCGCCGGGGGGCGCTGGGGCGAGCGTTTTGGCGCGAAGCAGCCGCGGGCCCGCCAAGTCAGCGAGACGGCCGCTTCGTCGACCGCATCGCCTCGGTTCCCGCGGGAATCTATGCGAAGGCTGCCGCGCTGTCGCGTCGGTCGGCCTCCATCGATGCCTCATGGGCGGCGCAGTGAAGACGCCGCCGACGCGCGTCCGCTTGCATACGCTACGCGTCCGCCCGCATGTCGCCCCGCCCGCCACCCGCTTCGGCTATAAAAAGGCGCCCTCCCCGCCGGTGAGCGCCACAACCTCTCATCTTCCTCCCGTGAAAGCTTTCTTCCCGCCGACGAGCTCTCCCTCCACTGCCTTTCCCGCCGACGAGCGAAATGGCCGAGAGATACCCATGCGATGGCGCAGCGGCGAACGACTTCGGCCGCCGACACCTCCAACAGCCGGAGGCGCGCCTTCTCTACGAGGTCGAGTATTCGACGCCCCCCGACATGCGAGTACCGGGGGCGTGGAGGCTGAGTGCAGGCGAAGATCACCCGCATCCACTACTCGCTGACGGAGGAGCAGTGGAATGAGCCGAGGTACGCGCCCGACAACGGAACACTGTGGATGATGTTCTTCGAGCGCCGCCGCGAGGAGCAGATCACCTCCGTCAACGACATCATCCCGCGCGGCCGCCTCAACTCCGAAGGGCGGCGCGAGTGGTGGGGCGTCCCCGGCCGCACACTCGACGCCGTCCTCGACCACATCGAGACCGGCAATGTGCCGCGGCTGGAGTACCCGTCGCGCCCCTCCTTCTCTCGCCACCGCGATAGTTCCTGGATACCGCGGCGAATGGAGCCGGGGTTGTCCTCCTCGTCGGGCTCTGGCACGCCGGCCCTCCGCCCCGTCAAGCCCGAGCCAGAGGAGACACCCTCGGGCGTCGCGTGCGGAGCGACGCCCTCGTCATCAACGAGCCCTCACCTGCGACGGCATCGACGAGGCGCTCCCTCCGCTTGGTCCGGCTGAAGCCCGAGCCGGACATGCCCCCCGTGAAGCCGGAGCACACCGGCCTGGTGGCCCCCGACGACGATTCCGCCCTCAAATGGGCGAGGGAGGACTACGTCCGCGAGCAGGTGTGCCGCCAGCGTCAGGCGTACCTGGAGACCCAGGCCCGTTGCCGTGCCGAGGAGGGCGGCGTTATCGTCATCGACAGCGACAACGAGGTCGAGGCCGGGCTGTCGAGCGTTGTTGGCGACCCGGGTGAGGGGCGCAGCAGGGACGTCATGGGCGAGGCGCGCGACGACGACGATGACTACACCCGCTTCTACAAGCTTCTCGGCATGTAGGCGGCGGCGGCAGTGGCTGTGGCGGCAGTGGCTAGGCTTTTTAGTTCGTTTTTAAGTTAGTTCATGCATGTTTTAAGTTTTTATACAAATTTGGACGAAAAATGGCCGAGTTCATGCAAAAGTCGCCGAGTTTGAAAAAAAATAAGACGAACTTCGCCGAACCCGCAGCGACCGTGGGTGTGTGATTGGGAGCGAATCAAACCCCAGGGGCCGAACTAGCGCCGGCTCGCCCCCAGGCCGCTCTTTTTCGGCGCCCTGGGGGGCGAACGGCTGGAGATGCTCTAATCATGATAAAAATAACATTGAGGACCATGCATCAAGGAACGACGACCGCCATCGCCAAAACAAACTGCTGGCTGACGTTGTCGAGGATCGCCGAAAACTCTTCATACACGTGCCTCGAAGGACCAACACCCTAGAGCCGCAGCCATCGCCATTCAACCCTTGAATGATCTGTAGGGTCTGACACTAAATCTCAGCGCCGCGCACTCACGGCGAGAAACCCTAATCTCGCCACCCTAAGAAGTCGGTGGGAGTCTACGCCGGAGCTCCGTCGACTCTATCCCAATGGACAAACTCGAGGTGTATTGGAGTTTGGAGGACCGACTGAAAGATGAAGTATTGTCATACACTGGAATACCGCCTCGCAAGAAAATGCCCTAATCTAATCAACTAGTCGAAGTTGAGGCATCGAAATTCCCCTCCCCTCCATAGGTCATCCGAACGACATGCAGATTCGTAGGCCGGAGCTGAGGGGAAACATCCTGGCATTAAGTGCATGAATCCTTTCACACACGAAAGCACATTGCACCTTACGACATGCATATCATCCATGATCGCAAATATGAGGTTGTATCGTATCGATGGTACGTCGTCCAGACCATCGTCACCAAATTTTGTCGCGTAGTTGCTCAACTGGAGGCAAAGTGGCCATTGCACGCAACAGAGGAGGAGATCGTAAGTTTTGTTGTTTCTTTCTCAATTTGTTGATTGAATCATTCATTCGCTCAATATTGCTCTACACATAGTGTAGCCCGTACCTGCTGCCGTGGTGTACCATAGGACAGAGGGACACCCATTTACATACACACACTGTTGGATGAAGTCAAAGGGGCAGTATGTGCTAGACTATATGATCCGTTCAAAAACTTGTTGGACATCGAATTTGAGACGCTAGACTTTTTTGCATGCTATGTATGAATGATTTGTGCTATTTTCTTTCCAAGCTTTGATTAATATCAGTCGGTTTGCATGAATTTCGTCCGCTACTCCAAACCCAGTTTAAAACGTATGCGAGCAGCGTTGGATGGTTGTTTCCTACATCCTTGAACGCGGACTGGTCCTCCGTCCGTGGACGGATGTGGGATAAAATTTATGGGGCGCCGTTGAAATTTTGTTTTTGTTTTCGAATTTTCTTAGAGAGCGCAGAGCACTCTTGGTTGACCTCTTTGTGCTTGGATCAGTGACAGTGACAGTGATTTTGTTGGCAGTTTCGTATAGCAACGGCAGCTCCCCAGAAAGCGGGAGCGAAAGGGACAGCAAGGTTGAGAATTTTGGATTGCTGATCTGTCTGTAGGGGTGTGATTAAGCAAAGATAAAGGTAAGACGTCGGCAGAGACCCTGCATCTGCATGCAATTTCCTCTAGTAAAAACTCTCATTCTGGCATCTTGTCTTGGTAGGGCCTAGCTAGCACAGTGGCGTTGGTCAAGACTACCGACGCTGCTGCGCCTCGAGTCGCTGCCAAGAAACTCCAAGCCAGTTTCCCGAGGTTGAGTAGTACTTACATATGCAAGACAACGACAACGACAACATTTGCTTGGCAATTTACCTAGCACCACATGCGTAGCAAAGATCCCGACATTAATTATAGTTTTTTTCTTTGCGAAAAGACTTTAGTTATATTAGTTAGCTAGGGTCCATGAACCTTTCCATGTTGGATCGCCTTTCACCTCATCTCAGCAGATGACAGTGTGAGAGTGAGTACAAGATGGATCATTGAGTTTCACTTTCCCGTTCTCTGGGATTAATGTATGATTAGTAGCCTCAACCACCAGGCGATAGGCGATGATGGTGATGAGCAGGCCGGGGTTCATCAGGTTTTGCGCGCCAAAAGTGCATCTTGAGCTTAAAAAGGACAATATGATGAAGTGGCACGCAGACTTCTGAATGGAAACAAAAGGACAATATGATGAAGTGGGCAGCTAAGTTATCCATTTGTCCTCACATCATAAAATGAGAGGAAAATGTCAAATGGAAGGGAGATGAAACAGGGGGCTACCATGTTCTGATCAACGGTTGCAAGCTTATCCTGGAACTTGATGAAGCAGAGCAGTTCTGGTGAAATAAAATACTCTTACATTATGGAACGAAGGAAGTACTAAGCAAAACCATGTGCAGCTTCTCAAACATCCAACAGGAAGAGCAAGTGTATGCATGCGTTAGGAGGCTGCATATGTTGACATGCTAGAGCGTCTCTAGCAGATCCCTTATAAGACCGGCAAAACTACGTTTTCCCGGACGTTATATGGGAATGGGACGGCCCAAAAACTCGGGCCGAGCAGATTCCAGAAAAGCCTAGCCCATACCAATCAGGCATATATGCCAGCTTCCGGGTGATTCAGGGTATCCGTTCGTCATTTCCTTTATCCCTCTTCACTGCATATCATCTACTCCGGCGAGAAATCGAGACCGCTCTGGCAGTGTTTTGCGACTAGTTTTCCACCGGCTCTTGGTGGCGATGGCGTCCGCCGGTGCGGGGTGTGGAGGCGGCAGGGGGTTCGGCGACCGCCGGATAGGCAAAGGAAGGCGGCACAAAGTCCCGCAGCGCCATATCGCGGGCTTGGGCAAATTTCCGTCGCCTCGGCAACCTCTTCGATCCAGCCCTCCAGCCCCGTAGGGCGGGAAAGACCGCGTATTTTGAGCCGAAGCAGGCCGCTGCAGCCCGAAATGCAGTTGCGGCTGCGCGCCTGCCGGTGCTTCTGGAGGTGTACCAGCTCGCGGCGACCCCCTCTGGCACGCTCATCGACAACACCCTCCATGGCAACAATCCCCCGCCCCGCGACGGCAGCGACAGCGACTCCGGCGACGAGTAGATCTATGCTAGTGTTTAATTTTGGTTTGAATTAGTATTAAAAACTCTCCTACGCTATGCGTGTGATGAACTCCCCAATGCTATGCTATGCTTGTGATGAGCTCCGGCGAGATGTTTTAGCGCAAGCTAGTATGTTTAAATTTGCAGTATCTATACGACGGATCTGTTCCGGCTGCGAAGCCCGATGTCTGGCAAAAATCGTTTACCGTAAATAATTTATACGGGACGGTGGGTTGCGGGATCTGCCAGATATGCTTCTAGTTCATTATATAGCATAACTCAAACGCGGCAGGTTTTCTCTTCCCTCTTGGCTAAAAATAGCCGTCAGGAATTCCAGTGGCAAGGCTCGTCAGAATTTCCATGAGAATGAAGCATCGGCAAGTGAAGGCCTCGGCCCCGCCGCATCGCGTGCACCGCCCTCCCCATTTGTGCAGCTCCATTAACCGGTGCGATGCGATGTGCTCCCCCCCAGATCGGCAGTGCATAGTGCGGTACTAGTACGCGGCAGCAGCTTTGAATGGCCTTCAAGTGGCGCCAGCCCAGCCAGCATTGTTCCCTCACTATCATATCAGTGATGAGATGATAGTGGAATCCAAAAATAAACATCGCTCGCGCATCTAATCTAATCGGTGGTCTGAATGAATACAGCATCTGATCGTTCTTCTGGTGATGTTTGTGCTAATGGTGCCACGTCGTGGTTAGTAGCATTGCCGCTCCTACTTAGATTAGAGGAAGCAGAGCAGAGCAGAGAAAAAGGACAAGCCAAGCATGAGTGCATGCAGCATCGGAGCGTCTCCAGTCGCCACGTTGCGCATCATTCATTCATTCACTCACTCGTTCATTCATGGCGTCACCGGTCCTCCGGTCGTGCTCTCGCCGGAATCATCAACCATTCCACGTGCAACGCCAACAGGTTTCCCCTCCAGGCCACACTTAAACTGATTACGTACTTATATTAGCAGTAGCCTACCAATTGTTGTAAAGAAACCAAGCAACAAAGCATTTCTCATTGCCAACACACGCACACGCATACACTCTCGACCGATCGATCCAGCTCTCCAACAAATTTTACAGGGTCGTGATTTAACTAGCGGATGCTCTCCTTTTCGGAGTACGTACGTAGTAAGACTAGTAGTAGCAGAGTGATCCTGATTATACTTGAGCTAGCTGCCGCATGGCATTTCTCATCACGGTGCGCGCCAAAAAGAAGAAGAAGCAGCTGGAACGAATGAGCATCACACATCTGAGCGCCATGCGTCGCGGCCGATCGAAATTTCGCGGGAACGTGGGCGTGGGGGCGAGCAGAACAGAGCGGGAACAGAGGAGCCACCGACGGGCTGGCTCACATGAATCTCGGGCCGGCCGATGTGGTGGCCGCCGCGGTGGTCGACACCATCATCATGCGCGCGAAGTCCTGGAAGCCGACGAAGCCGTCGCCGTCGGCGTCGACGCCGCCGATCATGCGGCGGCAGTCGTCGAGGCTGCACCCGTCGGCCTCGCCGCCGAGGATGGCGACCATGACGCCGCGGAGCTCCTCGGCGGTGATGCGGCCGTCGCCGTCGGCGTCGAACACGTTGAACGCTTCCATCAGCTCGTCCTCGGGGCCGGCCTCCCCGGCGGCCGCGATGGCCGCCACGGCGTCGAGCTCGTCGTCCGACGGCTCCTCGTGGCCCAGCCGCCGGAGCACGGCCTCCAGCTCCCGCCGCGAGATCTCCGCGGGGAGCACCGACCGCGGCGTGGACGCCCGCGGCAGCGCGTCCTCGGTGGACGACGAGGTGGAGGAGGAGGACGCGGACGCGAACGACGGCGCCTCGCTCCGGGAGATGCCCCGCTTGCCGCTGCCGCTGCCGCCGCCGTCCTGCTGCTGCTGCTTCTTGCCCCGCTTGGGCGACGGGATGGAGAGCTTCCGGGCCAGCGACTGCATGGAGAGCTTCATCCTTCTTCGAAGAGAGAAACAATGGAGAGGAGACGAATGCAGCAGGGAGGGGAGGAAGGATGGATTGATGGGGATGTGTGGGGTGGGTGGAGACGGAGGGGGGAGGCAGCGATAAATAGGGGAGGCGGAGGACGGGGAGCGGGGGCGGGAGTGAGCTTCGCGGAAGCTTCCTCCGTCCCGGGGTTCCCGATTTTTCAGTCGTCGAGCTCGCGTCCGGTACGCTTGGTTGGTTGCTTCTGCATGGGTATTTTAGCCCCGCCCAGCCTTTTCTTTTCCTGGGGTGCGCTGCGCTGCGGATTTATCCTGGCGTGCGACGGATGGTGGGGGCCGTTTCTGGCAGGGGCCCCTCCGGGATTTGCTGCGGCGGCTGGCTCCTTGTGCCTTCTCTTAGCTCTCTGTTCTGGGGTGCCTATCCAGCCGTCCAATTTGGATGGAAATGGCTTTCTTCAAGATATACAAAGAGTCTGATGGCACTGCCCATTAGCTTGTTATCTTTCTTTTTTCATGAGCTTTGGAATGAAGTTGTATATATAGATTATAGAATGGAGTAGAGGGATTTTATTTGCTTATAATGAGAACCGGCTCAAGAACAGAATCAACTGAATCGACCATTTTCATCCAACCAGACCCGAGCGAGCGAGCGCAAGGAGGCACACGACTGCATTCACGGGGACGAGTAGGAGATGCCGTGTTGTCTCCCAGAGCGCTGCCATAAATTCCACTCACCCCTCTCTCACTGCTCACTCTCACCTCTCCCCGCCGTCACTCTCTCTCACCGGCGGCGCCGAGCATCGCCAGCGAACACCGACTTCATCACCCCTTCGACAATGGCGGTAAGCCCTTGTTTCCCCGATTTAGGCATCGTCGTAATCATCGATTTAGGCATGAATTTACACTTCGAGGATTTGCTTTGGGGTTTGACTTACGGTTAGACTAGGTTTAGGGTTTTGGTTAGGGTTCGGTTTAGGGCTTTGATAGGTTTAACTTGGGGTCGATTAATGTTTTAATACAAATCGATTTGGGTGTCTAAGTCTGGTGCGACTAGGGTGTCGATATAAGTTAGATTTGGGTATTGATATAGGGCTCGGCGAAGAGTTTGATAGGCCTCGAATTGGACATGTTGGCATTAAAACTCTTGATCTTACTGTATGGTTTGCTAATGGCAAGATCAAGGGCTTGTCTTATGGTAGTACGGTAGTTTCAGCGTTTGTTTTCCATGTCCATGGTACTTGGCTAAAAATGTTAGTGAGTTGGTCTTCATGACTAGTCCATTCTACATTTACATCAATTGATCTTGTTCGGTACATCATTGCAGTGCTCTACCAAAAAGCTTGTGCTCGGCAATGCTATTGGGGGAAACTACTCGAAGGGCAAGGAGGTGGCAGAGGGTAGCCCGCCGACGAGGCGTCGGGTCAGGGCGGCAAATTTCGACCATTGTCATGAGGATGAAGGTCCAACGCACTTCTACAAGGTGATCTTACCACATGCGTTGGAGTTACTGTTGATCCTTGATGGTTTTCGTAAACACATGGCCGACATCCAAACGGAACCAGTTGCAACTGGTGGGTCATGCTCTGAGAGGTTAATCGTAGGCTATCCCTTGATAAAGGGTTGGCTGGCCTCCCGTAGCTCACCAATTGAAGATCGGTTACCTTCTCACCTTTAAGGCGGTGACTGCACACACCTTCAAGGTGCATGTCTTCGACCTTTCCGGGGCCGAAGGTGGTGGCCAAGTGCAAGAAGCTCTTGCCTTGATCCGGAATGTTTAATGTATTTTCTTTAGTCTATGTGGTTAATATGACTATCTGCTTGAGACTCTCTCGTTATTATGACCATGGTTGTTATTGCAGTACCTAATGTAGTGCAGATGATTGTTCAAATTGCTCCGTTCTACCGATGAGTGTGTGTGCTGCTAACCTCATTACAGGAACAAAAGGTTACCACATCGCATTTCTTGCGCGTAATCCAAGAACAACACGTTGCATCTGAGTAGAACATGCTTGCAACTAAACGACATACTAGTGGTTCGTTTATAATGCAGGCTAGGGTTTTATGGACAACCAAATACTAGTGGTTCACTATACATCAAGAAGTAGTTTTGGCCACTAGTTTTTGTTACAATATATCTCTATGTAAAAAAACTTATAAGATGCTATTAATATTTTTTGCGGCAAATTTATACATATAAAATTTATATTCCAATATAAATATCTAAGATAAGTTCTTAAAGTCTGGTCGAATCCATGGACCTGAACCTTCACTTATTTTGTGATATGAAAAATGTAGTAGTACACAGTACCACAAGGATATCATGCCACAGAGGATCTTCCTTATAAATTCTGGAATGAACAGAGCCTGGTCTTCGTAGGAGCATGTTGGCCTCCCTGATCTCCGTATTTTTATTAGCCAGTTGCATCATTGTTTATTTCCGCCACGAAAAAGTCTCTCGCTTTATGTTAGCCCTGTTCCTGGGCTGGCTGGCTATTCGTTGGTTTTTAGCTGCCGCCGAGATGCTTGATCAAAATTTTCCCCTTATTCTATGACCTCAATCCCGTCAAACAAACAGAGCAAACACCGCAGCACAAGACAAAACAATATACTTATATAAATCAAATATAAGCACTTTGTTCATGTCTTGTTCCCATGGCACACTATGTTTGCCCTTGTACAGTTTCCTTTTTGTGTAAAATCTTCCTAGACAGTAGCGCTTGAGCAGGTTTTTTTACGATGAATGCATCTTCTTTGGCTGCAAAAATTGAAGGATGCCAACCACTGCTGAACTGAAAATGACTCTTAACCGCATCCGTTGCACCCTCTACTACTCCCACCGGTTTACTTGCAGGGTGGTAGGTCATTTATGTGTGAAGATCTGTGTGTGCTTCGGTTGTTGGCTGGCCCAACCACAAGCTTGTGATTAGCAGTGCAGAGAATCGGATTCTCAAAAAAAAAAAGCAGTGCAGAGAATTTTAAATTTCTGTTGGATGACGTTTTTCTTCTTCTTGGGAGAGCAGATTCTTTCATCCCTCGATGATTAGGCATGCATGTTCGGATTCGCGGCCACCGCCGACCTGCCTTCGCCGCGAAAACGACGGCGGGTACGAAGTTTGCTACTCTGTTCATGTGCACCGGCGAGGCGAGCACACGTTGGGGAAGCTCACAGCAACGTGCGGGAACAGTGCGCCCTACTGCACGTCGATCGGTACGTACGCCACCCCAATAATTTATGTGTGTTTCTCTGCGTAGCATGCGTGTAGGGAACGCGTACGCCTACGTACGTACGTACGTACGTAATGTATGGGCGGGCAAACCCAGATCGCCGGGGCATGTTATTGCATATGGTTTTTTTTTTTTGAGGGGATTGCATATGGTTCTTGGTGTCTCGTCAGGGTATAAAGAATTTTGCAACTTGTGGCGCGCGCCAAGGCAAATGAGTGGCCCAACCAACGGTCAAATCTTTGATTGGAATGGACGCTAATTTTCTTGCAAACCTCATCTTGATCATGATCACGGTACGGGCCGTTGTCCCTGATTGGCTAGATCATGGAGTGATTGCGTTGGAAGTAGCTGTCTCAGGTAGGTGCAGCAATGAGCATGACGTGCTACTTCGGTCGACAGCGCTCATCATGGCCGAAGCCGTACGTGTATGATTAGCTCCTCCTGGTCGAAACTTACGAATGGAATGTCAGACGTCTGGGGTTTGCGCGAAGACATGCCTCGCTGATCCCGTAATATTTAGGCCCCTCAAAAGCCTTCTTATGCTTTAACACATTATATTTGATGAGTAAAAAAAAATGATTCCTGGCTGACCTATTAAATTTAACTCTTCAAACTTGTTTACAAACAAAGATTAAAAGTAGTCAATTCAAACACACATTCCGATTCAAACTACATTGCATAGCATGAAATTTAAAGTACATTGCATAAACTACTCAATTTGGAAAACATAAAAGAAAACACTTTAAAAAGAAACTAAGCCTCCTCTTTCATGAGCGTCTCCCAATCCAAGTTGTCGTCATGGACGTCACCGAATACGGACCCAGAGTCACTGAAGCAAAGGTCGATGGTCTCCCTACCGAACGGTCCTACCTCGTCAGTAGCCCCCTTGTTGTACAACTTGAGCCGCAAGTACTCTTCGATGATTATTTCCGGATGCACCGAGCGGACCCGCGACTAGGGTTTCCCCGTCCTCCCCTCCCGCTGCCGCCGGCCGTCGGCCTCGCGCCCCCTCCGCCCCTTCCGCCCCTCCCCCCATCCTATCCGCCTCGCGCCGCCTCCCTGGGAGGTGGGCCGGGGCGGACCTCGAGCTCCTCTTCCTCGGCCCCCTTCCCCCGTCTCTCCCCCCGCCGCCGCCGGCGGGCGCCCCCGGCGCTGGCCCAGGTGGTGCCGG
>NC_057801.1:792174104-792243263 GCF_018294505.1 Triticum aestivum
GGCGTGGTGTCGGCGCCGCTCCTTGGCGGCGGGGCGGCGTGGTGGTGCTGGGTGGTCGTCGTCGCGCCCCCGGCCCAGATCTAGGCCCGGCGGGCCGGCTCCCGGTGTGGCCTCGTTGTCCGCGGCGTGGTGAGGAGGAGGAGCGGCTAGGATACGGGACGGCGGCACCGATGGCGTGCCGGCAGCAGCGCGAAGGCGGGAGCTTTACGAGCCCACGAGGGCTCGGCCGGGTCTGTGGGCCCACGGGCCTGGTGTGCTCCTGCTATTGCGTCTGGACGGCTACCGTCGCGGACGGTGGAGGTGGGGCCCTCCCGCGTGCCAATGCTGTTGATGCCCTAGTCCTGGCTCTGATTCTTCGCCGTGTTGTCCTCACCCCGCATTGCCGTGGTGAGACAGCATGGGGGCCTCCTGACCGTATTGGCGCTGGGTGGTGGTTGGTTTGGTGGGTGGCTCTGGAGCGCCCGAGGTGCGGGTTGGGATCGGGGGAAACCCCTGTCGGCTTGGCCGACACCGGCGTGGTGGCGCTTGTGGGTGCCACCTGACCTTCCAGGAGGGCGTCGGGGGCTACCCTTTCTCTCGCCTCGTCGTGTACCGGGGGAAACCCTTGGCAACAGCATCGTCATCGTTGCGATCCTTCTTGGAGGTGTTGATAGGTGCCGGCGCTTCGGAGTCTTGAAGCCTAGTGAGAGATCCTGGTGGGTGCAGCGATCGCGAGGCTTCTTCGTTTTTTGTTGATCTGTCGTTGTCGGCATTTGTTTCTTTTGCTCTTTCTCTGTCGTTTCCTTTTGGGCGTGACTGTGTTGCTTCCGCCCCAACACATATCCTTGTATGGCTCGGTTGGTTGCTTTGTATACAAAGCGGGGGGAAACCCTTTTTCGGTATTTCCGGATGCACCCAGGGAGCTCTGCCATGTACCGCTCATTGGTGCGCCGCCTCAAGCCGCTCTTCCTCCCAGTTATCCCGCACCTTGCAGCGGGAGACCACTCGGGGCTCGATATCAATGAACGCTGGAGCTCACAGCTGCCAAGGGGGAAGTTGATATTCGCTCGACTACTGTAGAGGCTCATGACCTTCTTGCCGTATGCCCATGCCGCCAGCTCATCCGCCTGGAAGGAGACAAGCCAGTACCAGTGACTGGTGTCGCTTCCCTCTATTTCCAAAACCCATGTCCCCACCACCGCTGCAGCACGTTGTGGTACTTCTTTGGCGGCGGCTACGGCATGTTGGTGGTGAAGGAGTAGGAGCGGGCACCACCGCGTGCTCAAATCGGGTGTGTGCCTCGGCCTCCGGCACTTCGGATTGGCGGCGGTGACCTCCGTCGACTATATCCTACCATTTTTGGGGTGGCACTGGCCGATTGAAGTGTATGGGGGGTGTGAGGGTGGCTATGGTGTGGGTGGGAGGGCCGGCGACAGGGGGAGGGGGGAGCGAGGGAGATGGGTGTCGCTCGGGAGGATATTTTCTTCTTCTGAGAAGTGACAGTAGTTGAGTAAATATAAACGGGTGATCGACGTGATGAGTACTTCTTTTGAGGGGTTAAAGCCGACAAGAGATCAGAAATGTCCAGTTAAACCCCTCAAAACTAGTTTTGAGGGATCGATTAAGGATGCCCTAATATATGGTGGAATCCTAAAATCAACTGTGTATCTCTTCCTCTCTTCCCTCCAGGTGGACGACCACTCCGTCTCCGAGCACGCCCATATGGCCGAAGCCGCCTACAACTACTTTGCCAACGTCCTTGGCTCCTCCGAAGAGCGTGCCTTCTCCCTGAACCAGTCCCTCTTGTGCACGGAATCATTCGACCTAACCGACTTGGAGACACCTTTCACCGAGGACGAGATTTGGAGGCCATCAAATGCCTACTAACCGGAAAAGCTCCCGGCCCAGATGGGTTCACAGCCGAATTCCTTCTTGCTTGCTGGGATATTATCAAGCATGACATTTGCGAGGCATTCGACAAGTTATACACCGCCAACGGGCGAGGTTTTCAGAAACTCAACGAAGCGCTCCTCACTCTTCTACCCAAACGCCCGGACACCGCCGCCTTATCGGACTACCGCCCCATTAGCCTCATCCACCTCATTGCAAAGCTCTTTGCAAAGGTGTTGTCTCTTCGGCTTGCACCTCGTCTTGGGGCCATTGTCTCGACCAACCAAAGTGCCTTTATCGCTGGCCGGTGTATTCACGACAACTTCCTGCTCGTCCAGCAGACGGCACTCCTCCACAACCTCAAGGTCCCCCGCATGCTTCTCAAGCTTGACATCGCGCGGGATTTCGACAGCGTCTCCTGGCCCCTTCTCCTCCAAACCCTACATCAACTTGGTTTTGGCCAACGTTGGCGTGACTGGATATCGATCCTTCTATCCACCGCCTCCACCCGCGTCATGATCAACGGCCACCTGGCCCCCCGCATTGACCACGCATGTGGCCTTCGCCAGGGCGACCCGTTTTCTCCGATGCTCTTCACTATCATCATCGACGTTCTTAACTCCATGCTCATCCGTGCCGTCGAGCTTGGCCTCATCCAGCGGCTTACTACGAGACACGCGGCCTCTAGCATCTCTCTTTATGCCGAGGACGTCGTCATCTTCTGTCGCCCGGACCACCACGATGTTTCTGTTGTCCGCGAGCTTCTACGTGTCTTTGGGATGGCCTCCGGGCTCCGCACCAACTACAACAAGTGTTCGACCACTCCCATCCAGTGCAATGACGAGGACATAGCGACCATTGCTGCCGAGATGAAATGCCCGGTGAAGCAGTTCCCTATCCAGTACTTGGGACTTCATCTGTCCATCTGCAAGCCTTCTACCACGAGCCTCATGCCGATTATCCACAAGCTGGAGCGGAAGTTTTCCACTTGGCGCGCCTCCCTCCTCTCCCGAGGAGACCGCCTCGCTCTTGTCCGGCACGTCCTATGTGCCATCCCCACGCACTTCCTCACCGCCATAGCCTTCAACCCCTCCATCCTCAAGCAAGCCAACCGGATCATTCGTGGGTTCCTTTGGGCTGGAAGCACCGATGCCAAAGGCGGCCAATGCTTGGTCAACTAGTAAAGAGTGTGCCGCTCACTCTCCCTCGGAGGCCTCGGTGTCCGTGACCTACAGCGCACCGGCATCGCGCTCAGAACTCGCTGGTTATGGCTCAAGTACACTGATACGTCGCGCCCGTGGAGCCACCTGCACATCCCTCATGACCCCGCCATCTCGGCCATCTTCAGTGTGTCTACCACTTGGACACTCGGCGACGGACGCGCATGTAGGTTTTGGGGTGACCACTGGATCAATGGTAGGTCGGTCGCCGACATCGCCCCGCTCGTCCTTGCTCTTGTTCCTCGGCGGCGACGCAAGAACCGCACGGTGCAATACGGCCTTCTCTAGCGCTCTTGGGTACAGGACATCCAGTACGTCGACCTCTGGCGCTGCGTGCGTCAGGTCTCTCTCTCTCTGACTCCCCCGACTCCCTCAAATGGCGCTGGACCTCTTCTGCCACCTACTCGGCCAGCTCGTGTTACCAGGCGCTTTTCCTCGGCGCTTGTCAGGACCCTCGCTGGCGGCTCACATGGAAGCCATGGGCTCCCCTCCGCATAAAACTCTTCATGTGGCTTGCCTTGCAAGACCGATGCTGGACGGCCGTACGACTCGCTCGACATGGCCTCCCGCACGAGGACTCATGCACCTTCTGTGATAGGAAGAAGAGACGATGCAACATATCCTGGTGGGCTGCCCCTTCTCCCGCCAAATATGGCACGAGGTCCTTGGTTGGGTTCGCTCGACCGTCGGCATTCCGAGCAGCGATGATGACTTCTTCACCTGGTGGGAGACGTCCTGCAACCGCTCACCATCACCCACGCGCAAAGGTTTGGCCTCCCTTATCATCCTCACGGCCTGGTGGCTTTGGAAGCACCGGAACGCTTGCATCTTCGACGGCGAGCAGCCCTCCATCACCCGGCTTTCCGACACCATTTGAGGCGAAGCATGCTTGTGGGCCAAGGCCGGCGCCAACGGACTGCATAACATCATCCCCGAGAGATAGCATTATAAGTTTTCGGGGCTGAGCAACCCCATGTCCGTTCTGCTCCTGGCTCGCTTTCATGCCTTCTTGTGTACATGACTTAGCGAGCTCTTGTAATCCCATGCTGTACAAACCATTCTCCTATCAATGAAAAGATACGCATCCTCTGCGAATTCGCGAAAAAAATCTCTTCTTCTCTTTTGGGGGTTTGCAAGTTAGCGCCATATCGAATCTCACCCGCGGGAATCCTGCTATGATCATTTTCAGATGCTGCCCTGTCATCTCACGTACTACAGCTCTCCCTCGTCCTCCTCAGGAGACGAAGCTTCCGCGAAGCTGCCCGGCCAGCCATCATCTCGCCTGTCTCCACCGGTGGAGTCGACGTACGGGCGCCGCTCGTGACCGACTTGTGCACCACCACCACCACCGGCGCTACCCACCCAACTGCGCACAGCACGGCACGAAAGCGTATCAAAGTATTTGTAGCCTGACTTTCGTGTCGACACGACACGCACCGGCCGCAAACCGCGTTGAAACTCGAGAACAGGTACAGCCATACATACACAAGCGCTGTTATTTGTTTGGCTCGTTCGCACTCCCGTCCCATGCATGCATCTCATCCTCACGTCTGATATACAGTAATAAGGAAGAAACAAGCACGTATTGGTGATGTGTTTTCGGTGGATGATGCGCTGACCGTCGCTGTTGGTCAGTAGAATCAACCGATCCCTCTCGGCCACTGAAACAAGTTACTACCAACTTTGTGCGTGTCGAGCGAGGTTGTGGCGAGCGTGAGCGATCCAAATGGGTCTGGGCTTGTTTCAGAAGAAACCGGTCCGTTTAATTTGTTTCCTCTGAATTTTGTCCTTGCCAGACTTCAGCTTTGCTCGTGTATGAATGCGGTGCATCAAGGACTGGACCATGGCATGGATGGATGCATGTACCTATCCATGGACGACAGACAGCAAAGGACTGCTTAATAAAGAGCGGCCGCAAATTATGCAGCAGCGGCAGCGCTAGTACATACCTTCCTCCCGGCCTCTTCTTTCACGGCCGCAACCATTGTTAACTAACATAACACAAGCCCGTCGCCGCCGGATTCGCCGTAATCTGTTCAGACCAAAGAACTCGTCTCCGTCCCAAGTCTTTTGGAAGCTCGTACATGCTCCAATCCAATCCAAAGAACGAGCAGAAAGGCACGTATTCTGGCGTACCTGCCAAGCCTTATCTGCAGCCAACTTGCGCAACGGCATACGGGTTCGGCCACTGCCAGTGCCGCCGGAATGAATGGATCAGCTCGGAACGTTGATAAGTGTGTGCTGGGCACGGCAAAAACAAATGTCATGGACAGTTTTGTCGTTTGGGTCGAGCATGAAACCAAGCGAGCAGGCCTTCACTGTCTGCGTCGATTCGCTTCCTGGTAAGTTTCTTGGGCGGACCCGGTCGTCGAGCGGGCAAGCACGAGACCGGCGGCCGGCGGAGAGGCCGGCCACATCGTCATGAGATGAGATCAATTCCGGCGAGTCTAGTGACGGGGCCTGGTCCACGGGTCGCGAGCACGTGAAAATCGCGCTCAAAGTTCCTCGCGAAAGGCTCATCACTGATGCCGACTTGGCAAAATCAGCAACGCCTTCAGGGACCGTGTCGATCGTATGGACTTGTGACATGTGCGTGCCGTAGCTGGCTGGTGACCCGCACGCACTAGCTGCTTGCCGGCCGATGCACCGGCTGAGCCGACTTCCTCCGGTCGCGCTGCCGCTGCCGCTCAACGGGCCGCGGCGCTCTCCCGGCTTCTTGGAACTGCGTTTGCGTCCACTACAACATTAGAAGCCTGTTTTATTTTATACCGCATCCGTCCTACAATATAAGATCAGTTTTCAAACTATATTAGCTTGAAAAACATTCTTGTATTGTCACGCGGAGGAAGTACTAATCTCCCGTTATCGGCTTCCAGTGGTGCAGCGTAGCCGGTTTTTGTAGGTTTGTCTAAAAAAACCTATCTAGTTTTGTGGGCTTTTTCTTTCTATTCCGGGACTTTTTTCTTTTTTTTTTGCGGGTGAAATTTCCAGGGCTGGTTTTGTGGGTGGAGCCACAAGCACGCGGACGAATTTTCCCTAAAAAAACACGGGGAAGGGGAAGTGCAATGCTCTTTTTCCCCCCTTCAAATTTGCTGTGTTTTATTTTAATTACATCAAAGGTTGTTTTAAGTTAGTTTACGTGTACCGATCATGCAAACCCAGATGGCCAGAGTATTAAGTGGTTATTTGAATAGGCCGTGAGTTTAGTTTGGAAGGGCGGCGGTGGTGCATTTTGTCGGAGAAACAACACAAACACGGATGGGGCTAGAGGGATGGCCGAGGCGGCGGCTAGACCGGCGGTTGGGGGGCGGTTCCGGGTAGGGTGAGGCACGTTTTGTGGTTTGAGAAGAAGAAGAGGCGAGAAAGAAAAAGGTCCATGCGACGTACGATATTTCACCCGACGGTACAACAGTCGACCGACCCTTATTGGAAAACCAGTCGACTTACATGTAGCCGCACCCGATGTGTTTTTGGTTGATGATGCGCTGACCGTCGCTGTTGGTCAGTAATCTATCGATCACTCTCAGACCATGGCGACAAGTTACGGACATGGTGCGTGTCGGGCGAGGTGTAGCCGTGTAGGGAGCGTGGGCGATCCAACTGGGTGTGGGCTTGTTTTAGAAGAAACCGCTCCGACGCCTGCCTTTTTTGTTTGTTTCCTCTGAATTCTGTGAGATCGCAGACAGAACAGCTCGCCGGTGTACGAATACGGTGCGTCAATGCAGAAAAATGGTAGCCCTGACTGATCGATCGTTCGATCGGCACGGATGCTACTTATAGCCCTAGCAAGTGTGCGACGACTGGACCATGGATGCATGTAGTACTACCGATCATGGTCGAGAGACAGCGCAGGACTACTTAATAGAGAGCGGCCGCAAATTATGCAGCGGCGCTAGTACTACATACACAGACACAGTGAACATGGCTCGCCGCCGCTGCGTAGCGGTAGTGTGGTCGCCGGACTAGCTAGTCAGATAGCCTGGTTGATTACTAATGTGGCATGGTACCTACCCTGCTCCTGGTCTGTTTTTCACGGCCGCAACCATTGTTAACTAGCACAGGTCCGTCACCGCCGGATTTGCCGTAATCATCTCTTCAGACCAAAGAACTCGTCTCCGTCCCAAGTTTTCGGAAGCTCGTACGTAGGAGTACGTGCTACCTGCTACGTGCTCCCATCCAAATCCAAAGGGTTGAGAAGGTTTTCTGCCGTAGCTGCGAGGCCTTATCTGCAGCCAACTTGCGCCGGAAGCCGGCCACGTCGTCATGAGATGAGATTGATTCCGGCGAGTCTAGTGACGGGGCCTGGTCCACGGGTCGCGAGCACGTGAAAATCGCGCTCAAAGTTCCTCGCGAAAGGCTCGTCAGTGATGCCGGCTTGGCAAAATCAGCAATGCTTTCAGGCACCGTGTCGATCGTACGGACTTGTAGCGTCTCCGTGCTGTAGCCGGCTGGCGACGCGCACCCGCGGAGGGCGTGTGCAACGCGCTGGTAGCTGCTTGCCGACCGATGCACGGCGGCAGAGCCGACGACTTCCTCCGGTCGCGCTGCCGCTCTACGTACGTGCAGTCGTCGCCGTCTGCGTCAACCGGCGGCGGCGCTCTCCCGGCTTCTTAGGACTGCGTTTGCGTCCACTACAAGCCGATTTTATACCAATCTCCCGCTATATTCTCACTTCAAGCTCACCATCGCGTGGGCTATGTCTCGCCCGTAACGATTCTTAATATTAACTACTGCGCCGTTGGTGTTGAGTTTCTTAGAAACATTACTCGCTCCGTTTCAAATATGAGGTGTATTACATTTTTAAAAAGTCAAATGTTTTTAAGTTTGATCAAACTTATAGAGAAATATATCAAAATCCATAATACCAAATCGGTATAATTAGATTCATCATGAAATGAATTTCCATATATTTTTTGTTTAATACTATTGTGGAAGCTGACATTTTTAACTCTAAACTTGGTCAAAGTTACAGAAATTTGACTTTCCAAAAAACAAATACCCTTATATTTTTGGAATTGATGAAATATTTAGTTCGGCAGGCGGGGAGATGATGGAGTGTTTTTTTTATAACTCGATGATTTGGTGGGCCTTTCTCGATGTGATTCTGTGTAATCCGCTAAGAAACCCGTATTTATGTGGGGAAAATTCTGTGCGGTAGCTGCATATACTATATTGATGCTACAATATCACATGGTGACGTTTCTTTTTTCTAGGTGGTAGGAGAGTGCGCGGGATTGATATGTTTTTACGGGCGGTTGCTGCTGATTGATTTGAAAAATAATTAGCCCGATCAAAATCTTAAACCTAATTTATAATTGAATACCTCAATCGAATTGAAGAGCTTCAAAATTAGGGAACAATAGTTGAACGAGAGAGCTCCTTGAGAAATTGTTGACCCAGCCAAAATTGAGTGACTTAATTTTGTTTTTTGATACATTTATACTTCATCATACACAATGTATATTTTTTTGTATACATATAAAATATATTCATATACATGCTTAATATTTTTAAATACATGTTAAAATTTTACAAAACATGTTTTGAATATATTTCCAAATACATGTTAACACATTTTTCAAATGATCAAGACAATCTTTTGAAATATGAATTTTTTAATGAAGAATGTACAAGCATTTTTTGAAAATGACACGAGCACAATTTTGAAACATTTCAAACTTTAATGACGTGCATTTTTCTAAAAATACTACCAAAAATGGCCCGTGCGTTGCAACGGTAGAAAGAATTCTTCCTCGTCTCTGGCTCATGGCATTGATTTTTTTTTTGCGAGAAAACTTTCAATCATGACAGTACAACGAACACCAGAAAATGTATTTAATTTATTTATATTCAAAACATGTTTAACGTCCGATCTATTCATCTTCTGATTATTTTTTTGCTAAATATGACGTACATTTTAAATACAAGAGCATTTTAAATATATTTATATAATCATTTTTTGAATGTCAGGTACTTTTTTTTTGAAATGTATGACTTTTTTTAAATTTTCATCAGCATTATTTATACATATGAGTAAGAGCATCTCCAACAGACGCCGAACGCGG
This sequence comes from Triticum aestivum, assembly GCF_018294505.1. NCBI lineage: Eukaryota > Viridiplantae > Streptophyta > Magnoliopsida > Poales > Poaceae > Triticum > Triticum aestivum. The sequence continues at coordinate 792,183,259 of NC_057801.1, forward strand.
CGCGCGCAAAAAACAGCTTTAGCGCGCGCCCATCGCCTGGTTTGGCGCGGCGCGCTGCGCCCGCTCCAGCAGCCGCGCTAAAATGCAGCGCGCGCGTGCCGCTCCAGCAGCACGCAAAAATGCAGCGCGCGCGCTTGTTCTACAAACTAGAAATGTAGGCATAGATTTTAAAAAAACTAGATAGATTGCATAGATTTTAAACGATACAAAAGGTATTTTACATCCGAAACATAGATTGCATTTAAATAATAAAAACGACAAACGATTAATATAGATTGCATTAAAAAAACTACTCTAAGTCGCTATCATCATCATCACTATCATCCTCGGCGGTGTCATCCGAGGTAGTTAGCCAGATGTCCAGCCACCGCTCATCGTTCCGCGTGAAGAACGAATGCCCACCTGCTGCAACGAGGTCGGACTGCGCATTCGCTAACGCCTTCCACCGATGCTTGTCCAACCGCGTCGCGCGGCGCCTTCGCGTGTCCTCCTCGCGACGCCTTGCCCAGTAGGCCTGCTCGTAGGCGACGTCCTTCGGGTGGCGCTGGCGCCACTCCGCCATGACCCGCTCGTCCTCCTGAGCGACGAGGAGGTGGCGATGCCGCTCGGCGTGCTCCGCACGGTCTTCCGCCGTGTTCAGACGAGGCAGAGGGGCGAGGTTGAGCGCTTGCTGGAGCGTGTACACATCTTGGAAGTTCATCTGGCCGCGCGGCTGGCCTAGGCGCCACGCCGCCGCGTCGTACGCGCGGGCGGCCTCGCCCGCCGTCCCGTATGAGCCGAGGCCGAGCCGGAGTTCGCTGGAGCGTATCTCTATGGAGTAGGTGCCGTTGGGGTGCAGGCGGACGCCGCGGTAGCCGGACGCTCCTCGGCGGCGCGGCGGCATGGCGGCGCAGCGGTGGCGGGGCGCTGGAGCGGCGCGTCGGTGGCGGGGCACTGAAGCGGCGCGTGGCAGAGAGAGAAGAAGAGAAGAGGGAGCGTGGAGAAGGTGCGTGGCGCGCAACACTTTTATAGGCGCGCGAAGCGGTGCGGCAAATCTTGCGCGCGAGCTGGCGCCTTTTTGCGCGCGCACGCAAACGGTTCCCGCGCGCGCTTGTTTCCCGCGGCCGCTGGAGCGCGGCAAACCGCCCCGCGCGCGCTAAAAGCTGTGTTTACTGCGCGCGCGTCGTTTGGGGCGGCTGTCGGAGATGCTCTAACATTTTTAGTTTACACAATGAAATATTTCTACTTTTTATATTTATGTTTATAAATTCTTTGTATACATCAGAAACATTTTTTATACATGTTTAACATTTTTAAATGCAAGGTTAACATTTTTAAACACAAAAAAGTAGAAAAATAAAAATAAAATAAGTATGTGAAGAAAACGATGAAAATGGGCATGATGTCAGTGCCTGCTCCTGCAGGCGAGCTGTGCATAGGCCATTGCGGCAGGTGGCCCATAGTCGCGCCCGCCGTTTACAGCGTGGGCTGCCGCCATCCCGTCGTGCAGGTTGGAGCGGTCCATTGGGCATTGATGATTAATCGCAGGCCGTTTCATCTGGTTTCGTGGGTTTGTCGTAGAAAGGAATGTGATTTTGTGGGTTTTTTCTTTTTTTTTCCGGGGCTGGTTTTGTGGGTGGAGCCACATGCACGTGGACGGTTTCCCTCAAAACAAGAAGGAAACACACGAGGACGCAGTGTAATTTTTTTCTAAATTTGTCGTGTTTTATGTTTTTTCAAAGGTTGTTTTATATTAGTTTATGTGAATCGATCATGCAAACCCGGATGGCCAGAGTATTAAGTTAAGTGGTTGTTTTGATAGTAAAGTTAGGCATGAGTTTAGTTTTGAACGCCAATAGCTGGTGTCCGAACGCCAGAGAGCGTGGTCCCGCCGAACGAAACATTCCCAAGGTGGGGGAGCATCAGTGAACGAAAACATTCCCTGGGACATCCCCTCAGTGAGACATCGTCCTCATGCCCAAAAACGCAGTATCAACCAAAAAACACACCTCACATCAAAACAAGACCAGGCCAAAATATGCAGCCCCAAGCTACATCCAATTTCCAAAAACAAGTGTAAGAACACATTCTTCAAATAAAAATCCATCTTGAATTTTTTTTGCAGTGATATAAACAAAAAGATCATCATGCCCAGAAAAAATGGATCACATACAAAAAAAGTTGCCTTAAAACACGATGAAGTTTCCATGCCTTAAGAAATACAAACGACCAGATAATGGGGATATGTTCATACACAATTTTTCCATATCTAAAAATAAAAAATTTATTATGCACACAAAAATGTTTGTGCCTAAACATTGCCATACAAAAAAAGTACACCATCATGCTAAGAAAATGCCATGTTCTTACTAACAAAATTTCCATCCTCTACAAAAATAAAAATGCCATGCTCTTTAAAAATAAAAGTGACATGCTTATACAATAAAATTCCATGGCAATACGATATTTGAAAAAATGCCATCTTATTTTTACTAAAATGCCATGGGAAAAAAATGCATCTTACATGGCAGATGCACATTGGAACTATCCATAGCAAAACAATCATATTTAAAATGCCATGCTATTTATAATAAAATGCCATGCCCATGGCAATTTCTACACGAGTTGGTTGAAAATTAATTGCAGAAAGATTTATGAAAAAAAATGCCAGCTTATTTTTACTAAAAATGCCATGGCAAAGAAAATGCATCTTACATGGAAGATGCATATTGAAACTTGCTATGGCAAAAAATCATATTAAAATGCCATGCCCATGGCAATTCCTACATGAGATGTTCTAAGTCAACAACACAAAGATTTATGAAAAAAGCCATCTTATTTTCAATAAAATGCCATGGCAAAGAAAATGCATATTGAAACTTGCTATGGCAATAAAACATATTAAAATGCCATGATATTTGTAACAAAAGTCCATGCCCCATACAGGTAATATGTCATTTATGGGAAAAATTGCCATAGCAAGTTTAACAAAGAAAGTGCCATACAATAAAAATGCCACGGTGAATACAATGAATTTGCCATGGCTTCGTCAAATTGCCATGTTCTAGAAGAAACTTTTTTTAGTAAACAAAATATTTAGAAAATTGCCAAGTCATTTTATCACCCTGTCGATCCTGCACAGGGCATCAACCGCATCTAGTATGCGACGCGTCTCCCGGGTGGACCCCCCCTGCACCGCTCCATTGTTCTATATATCCTTATCTCCAACAGCAGAGACAACGACGACATGTTATATCTTTCCCAGTTTCTTCTGGCCCTTCTTCCCCAACTCATCGTGACCTCTTTGTTGCGATTCATGGCGGCGTCGTTGGCTACCTCCCGCCCTTTTCTTCCAGCACGGGGGTTGTACAATGATGCAGCTGGAAAACGAAATACGCCGCTGGTTGCTGCCAGCTGACGCCAATGCTAAGCTCGACCCTGGCTGGCCATGGCCACCACCACCTCAACCTCCTGCAGCTGCCGGCACCATCTCCTTCACGCTACGGTGCTCTGTTGCAAAAAAAAAAAACCACAACGAGACCTCTATTGCAAAAGTTTCTGCAACACGACCTTCGTTGCAAAAGGATTCTGCAACATGACCTCTGATGGAAAAGAAAAAAATTTCAAATTGTGTTGCAAAGATCGGAAGAAGAAAAAGGAAAGGTTGCAACAAGGCTGCTATTGCAGATATACGAGTTGCAAGATCTGACGGTTACCGCTACCTTCATTCGACGGTCTGGGAGGCGGTCGGTATTTTCAGAGCGTCAACCGGCCGACGTGTAGCATAGCCCAAAATTCTTTGAAAATCCATTGACCAAGATGGCCTCAGTTTCCCCTAAAAAAAGTTGGCCTCAGTTTCCCCATTACAAGCGAGAATTGAGTTCTTTTTTTCAGGCAAACAAGCGAGAATGAGCCGGCCCTACAGCCGGAGTCTTCCTTAAAACCTCTGGACCACACCGGCCGGCCCGACGGGTCCGGTCCGGTCCACTCCACTCCACCCACCGGCCCACGTCCACAAGCGACCCACCCCCCGCAAGATTCCAGTCCAAACCTCGGAGGTTTGACCATCCCCTTTCTTCCTCCGCCTCCGGTCCAACTCCAAACCCCCGCCCCCTCCCATCTCATTCTAGGGTTTAGGGTTTAACCGCCGACGCGCCACCATGCGCCACCTCGCCCGCCTCCTCAACCACCGCCTCCTCCTCCCCTCCACCGCCACCGCCACCGCCTCCTCCTCCGCCGCCGCGGCCTTCTCCACCTCCAAGCGCGCCTACCCCAGCCGGGCCAAGCCGCGGGCGCCGCCGCCCACCGAGAGCCCCGCGGAGGACGCGGCCGGAGACGACGGGGACGCGCCCCCGCCGGCGGACTCCGCGGCGTGGCAGAGGGAGAAGGTCCCCAGCGAGCTGCCCCGCCCGCCCACCATCCCCTTCCAGCCGAGCGTCGCCAACGCCGTCCGCCTCGTCGGCACCGTCGGCGCGCCCGTGCAGCTCCAGCGCCTCCCCGACGGCCGCTTCTCCGCCGTCTCCGTGCTCGTGCAGGACCGCCGCACCGACTTCCCCAAGTTCTGGTGCGATCACTTGTTTCGCTCTTCTTCTGTACTATGCTCAGCGATGGCTTGCTTGTGCCTGGGTTCCAAGAGGGTGGATTAACGCTGCTACATTGAATTGCGCTGAAATGAAATGAATTACGGGTACACCGGAGAGACGACGTTAGAATCTGTATGGGCAGGCTTGTATAGATACGAAAGGAACACATGGCTTAAGTGAGGTATCCCTGCTCTGTTTCAGATATCTCTCTTCTGTTTTAAGTTGAAGTTGGCCCTGCTATTGGATCGAATTAAGTGTCTAGTGGAATGATTTGTGATTGGACACTGTAAACTCTAACCACTAAATTGAATCCAAAATTGGTAGGGATCACTACATTTTCCAAATCTGTCGGTGACTAGCATTAGTAGCGTTTTATGTAGTTCCAGTAATTAAAGTATTTGACAGACAATTTTATTTTGGCTAGTTTTATGTCGTCGTGTCCTAGGGAACTTATGTGTCTGAGTATCCATCCGTATTTCCAGTGCATCACTCCATTTTCTCATTTTGGAGTTTGCCACTTTTTTACCTGCAGGATCCCTGTAATCTTTCAAGACGACTTGGCACAAATAGCTGCTTCTCACTTGCAAGAAAAGGACCTTGTCTATGTGTCTGGGCAATTAACTGGAGATGTTCCGCCATTCAAACATACTGATGGCCAAGCAAACATTCAGGTATACATCTATTCTATGTACTTTACTGCTGTGTTCTGCTTTCCCCTGTTATATGTAGAAGGTTAAGCATAAAGAAAGGGTAATCTTATTATCCTGCACGCCGAGTGTGTTTGGAGCCCAGCAGCCCCCTACCTTGTACATACCCTACCTTGTACTTACTGATAAAATGACAAAGTCCTGGGTAATTGTACTACAATCACTTGTGAGAATGAATCACATGATGCTATCAAACGCACCCGACTGAATATGCATTCTGAGCTATGTAAGATTCGGCATTTGATGAACCGATGCTTATGTTTACTTCATGACATGACTTAGTAGGCCTTTGTTGATCTGATATTCTCTTCCTTCTTGTGACTTTTGAAGATTTCTGCTAATCGAACGAAGTAAAAAAGATGTTGCTCATTCAGCTGTACTAGTGAAACTTTCTTACTTTTGTTTCAAAATTTGGTTCCTCTTTCCTAAATAAAATTGGTTGCTTGTTTCTCTTGCATCACATTATAGTTTAGTTTCTTAAACTAACTAACTGAATTTGCTATTTATATTCCAGGTTGTAGCACATTTGCTGTCATTTGTTGATAGTAAAGCTGTGGAAACGGATCTCATGGTGGATGAAGAGGAAGGGTTTATGGAGATTGCTGAGGCCGAAAAGAAAGTTGAACAAACGAAACCTATCTCTAAATATCCAGCACGCACATTTGCAGGTGCTGATTTGCTGCTCAGCTGTATCCAACCAAGCCCCACTCTTATAGGCGATATTGTTACATTGTTTGCGCTATGCCTGTGAGAAATTTACTTTCCATTAGAAAAGAAAATAAAGTTGCGCCCAATGTTTTTTTTCCTTAGCTTATCTTTTTAAACTTAAGATATAGTTTAGTTGCAGTGAAATACTAATCTTTCATGGAGTTCCATGCCTATCAGCAATGGACATACACGATCTAACAAGGAACACCTTTCTGACAGCTTTATTGGCATGTCCATCATTTCATAACTGTCTGATAGTTCGGATGTTTTTCTGATGATGAAACCTTACCATTTTTCTGCATTAAGTTACAACTTCACTTAATCCATGCTGTCTACCCAATTAATAAGTTCAATTAAACTGGAAACCTCTTTATCCATACGCCTATACCTTGGTGTCAAAGTACTGCAGTAAGATATTTCTATGCAAAAGTATTAAAAGCTGATATACCAGAATGAACTATTAAAATGTGCCTTTTTGGGCAGTCATATATGCTGCTTTCAATGGACAATAGGGAGGCTTAGTGCTTACTTAACTACAGTAAACACTTATTTTTCTATATTCAGTAGTCCAATCCCAGTTATGTATGACAATATCCTTGTATTTTTTCTTGATGGTGTTATGTTTTATTCTCAGATTATAAAGCCAAACAGGACAAGTACAGAACACTCTGGAATGATGTTCTTGCCAATCCACTTAATTGGACTGATAACCGGGCTGACAAGGCGAATGGATCTGTGAGCATGCTGTTTATACATGTGTTTAGTGCCTTAAAAGTAAGAAGCAAAGCTTGTGAGCCACTAACACTTGCAGGCATTTTTATTTGAATTGGGCAGAAAAATCCAAAATATCCTGATTTCAAGAACAAGACAGCAGATGAGGCACTCTGGCTTGACTCAGCACCACATTATGTTCTAGAGAAGTTGGATGGTTTGACCTTTAATAGTGGCTACAATGCGGCTAAAACATATAAGCCTTTTAATTCTAGCATGGGGAAAGGTAAAACTTTAAAACATAATATTCTCCCTTTTCGTCTTAATTTTTTATACTAATATTCAGTATAAACAACAGGTACAAATACAGGTTGGAGTAAATTCAAGACAAGCCAAGCTGCCTCTCCTGAGAAACAGAAAAAGGAAGGTAGGTATAAATTTGTTTTTATTTCCTGTGTGTTCATTTTACTTTACCATCAATAGTCAAGTGGCTTCACATCTTCTTTATCTCTACTCGTAATATAAGCTTCTGTACCTGGCAGTTGCACAAGTGGCTTAAATACCACCCTTGTCTGGCTTGTGGATTACATCATATTATCTCTACTTGCTTAAATATCATCTTTTCCTGTTTGCCTTCCTCTTTTTGCAATGGGATTATTTGTGCCTGAGGATCTACTATCTTTTCTTCTATAAATCATGTTTTTGTGATCTGTCATCTTTAAGTTGTAAATACCCTCATGCATCTCTTGGCTCCTAAGTTTTTTTTTTGGAGGATTCTAATCTGTAAAAACTTTTCCTACAAGGCCCGTTTGACTATTAGAATTGCAAGTAATGGGGATTTTCCTTGGCATTTATTTGCACTGGATTTCATAGGAAATCTTCATCCACTCCAATCTTTTGGAAATAATCCTACGCTTTTCCTATGCACAGTCAAACATCTTTCGACCATGTAGTATTCAAGATGACATGACACTCTAATCATTCGTTTTGGAAATCATGTGTCAAGGAGGTTATATGGCTTACAATGCCCATGTTTCTTGATGTGTCTGCCAATCTTTCTACCGAAACCTACATATTCTTCAAGTTGGTAGTTTGCGCTTCACAACCTGTGAGCATCTCTTTGCTGATGACGCCCATATTATTGCTTTCAGCGGAATTGTGGCAGAATCTTGTGGACAGTCCTCAAAGCTGGTGGGACAACCGAGCAGACAAGGTGGGTCTCCGAACATTTCGTCATGATTTATCTATTTTTTCCCCTTGGCTGGTCCTAATGATTGTTCTGTCTCGTCTGAAATTCAGAGGTCACCTAAAGCCCCTGACTTCAAGCACAAGGACACCGGCGAGGCTCTGTGGTTGAGCCCCAAGACACCAAGTTCGGTTACAGATGCGCTGCCACCGGTGAAAGGAGGCAGCAGAGGATTTAGAAGGCCGGAGACCCTGCTCTCTTGACCTATCTGAGGTGGCCTTGGTTGTGCGATGTGCGTTGCCTCAGCTCTATTCTTTTGCTAAATACTCAGTCTGTCTCGGTCTGCTAACTTATGCGAGTCTCGGTCTGCTAACTTATGCGAGTCTGGTAGAGACCACTTCAAGATAAAAAAAAAGAATCTCTGCCTTAACCTCCAGCGCTGTCACTGATGGCCATGTGGGTTGGGTTGGGTTGGGCCTTCGTAATGCTATGCCAGGATGTAAATAGCATTTCCACAAAGTTGATGATATTTATGCCGCTTGATACCCGTGTAGTGCTTTCAGTTTCAGGGCCGTGCTTGCAGCAAAATTTCCTATAGCTGTAAAGTTGGCCTTGGTCGTCGTCCATGAAACTCAAGTGGGCTGTGACCTGTGAGCGGGTCGGCCTCACAGACTTTTGAAGTACTCCCTCCGTCCCAAAATTCTTGTCTTAGATTTGTCTAAATACGGATGTATCTAGTTACATTTTAGTGCTATATACATCCATATCTAGACAAATGTAAGACAAGAATTTTGGGACGGAGGGGGTAGAAGTTTAAACCTGTTTCTCCGGTTTACGGCGGAATAGCAGAAAGGAGCAGCGAAAGCCCAAATATTAACAGGGGAATAGCAGAAAGGATCTAGCGTGCAGAAGAGCCACATATGCACCAGGGACTTGGTCAGATGGAACATGATACTACTCTGCATTTAGACTCTTTTTGAGAGAACTCTGCAGATAGACTTGGTCAGATAGATAGCACATAGTTTTTCTCACCTATATACAGGAGATTGCGCAGAAAGGTTGTCATTTGGCTTATTAACAACCCCTTCTGTTTGACGGACATTGCTAGGGGCCATTTCATCATCGAGATTTGAAGTTATATATGGTGAGCTTGTTGACGAGCTTCCAAACAACACTGACGCAGCAAATGGCCGCTGCCATGAGCTTTTCCCACCGAATACACATCGTCGTGCTCCTCACCTACTCGATATGGTCTCTGCATCTGCCTCGTGCTACCGCGCTTTCTTTTATCCGATCCCGACTAGGACGCCCAAGACTTCAGTTTCCAGGGTGACGCATACTACGACACCCAGGCTCTGACAAGAAACGGCGATGGTACAAGCATCAAGAACAGCGTAGGCCGAGCGTTCCTTGCGACGCCCATGCCGCTGTGGGATACCGTCACCGGCGAGCTTGCCCGCTTCACCACCTCCTTCACCTTCCAAATTCAGGCTGCAAGTGCGACTGTAGGTGGGAGTCCCACCACAATCCACCTGGTCCCAGTACACTTTGGTATTGAAAAGGTGGGGATCCCATCAAAACAAACATAGATTAAAGTGGGATTCCCACCTAACAATGTAGAGCAGTGAGCAACACGGTAACATCCTAATACAGCATGCATCCACCACCTTGGGTACCCAGCACCGGCTCTCCAGGCGGCCGCCTGGTCGACGGAATAGCCGTTGCTGCCTTGGAGCTCGACTCCGTCGAAGCCTGCCATGGCACGGCACAGTTGGTATCTGATTTCCGGTGTAGGTAGCAGCGAGCGAGCTAGGGGCTAGGGGCAGAGAAATGATGATGGCATACGAAGAAAGCAGAGGCGCGCACATATTCGATCCCAGGTGCTCGGCTCTCAGGCTCCGGCATCTAGCTAGCTAAGCTAGCCAGGACAGATTAGCAAGCTAGCTAGCACTAGAAGTAGCTAGGACAGAGTATTTTTCAATGAGAGCCCACTAAAAAAATTAAGTGAGATGGGCTAAGTAGTCTCACTTAATCCCATCTCCACGTGCAGCGTGATTCCAAATCAAGGTAAACAATGCAACCACTGGCGATGGCTTGACATTCTTCCTCGAATTGTATAGTGAAATCTTTATCGAAGATTTCGAGATAAGAAGTAATATAGGATGTGCTTGTTGACGAGCTTTCAAAGACGACGCATCAAATGACAGTTGTGAGCTTTTCCCGTATAAAATATATAGTGGTCGGGGCTCCCATTGCGAGCCTCTTGAGAGGAAGCTGTACGCATATTTTTCTCTCTTAAAGAAAAAAAAGGAAAAATCCTGACCTTCATCTCAAAATAAAAAAAACTTTCTCGCAACGTGTGGACATCACATCCATCTCAAAACTAAAAAATAAAAGCAAAAAAAAATCTCAAAAAGAAAAGGGAAAAAAGTCTCACTTCCATCTTCCAAATATAATCTCCAATTTTTTTTCCTAAAAAAGGTCTCATTTTCACCTTCCAAAAAAATCTCCAAAAAAAATTTTAAAAAGTTTCTCGCCATGGCCAACCAGCATGTGCCACATGACCATGATGGGTGGGGACGAGACTTGCCTGTTCCCTCCCCATGCACCCATCCGTGCTCCTGCGTACGTGGCTTGATTTGATTGGAACAAAATAAGACTCGGGCCCATCCCATTAAAATCAGGAGGATGATTAGATTAGAAAGGAAAAAAGAAAAAAACAGTCGTAGGATGAAGTGGGAGCACGGATGGGAGCATGGGGAGGGAGCAGGCAAGCCGGATCCGACGGGTGCCCCCCCTTCTCCTGCACATTAATGTTTGTGATCTCCATGCTCCTGTACTACTTGATATGGTCACCGCACTTGCCTCATGCTACCTCGCTTTCGTCATGCTCCACCTTCTCCCACCCCAGTGGCTATGACACCCAAGACTTCAGTTTCCAGGGCGACACATACTAAGACGCCCACGGTCAGATTATCCATGTGACAAAAGCCGGCAGGAGTCCAAACAACCAGAACCGATATAGGGAGATCGGGAGTTAAATGCACAGAACCACCACTTTCGTGTCACGACTTGTGAAAAACCACCACTTTACGATTTGTGACATTTCACACCGAATCGAATATTCCAACAGTGGGAAAAAACACAAAGTAAAAAAAGATATCGGTTTGACGTGGCCGATTACAAGCAGGCGGGTGAGGGAGTCCTGGATTCGGGGGTCCTCAGATGTCCAAACTAAGAGTTTGGGCCGGGTTGCATGACCGTACATGATCACGTCTGAAAGGATCGATATGGTTGACTAGAGGGGGGGGGGGGGTGAATAGGCAACTAACAATTTTTAAGCTTTTCTTTAACAATTTAAACCTTGCAACGAAATAGATTGTCTAGATGTGCAACTACGTGGACAAACTATATGATACAAAGACAACTAGCACACAAGCAAGCAATAGATACAACACAAGTAAGCTTGCAAAAGTAAAGGCATGAAATAACCAAGAGTGGAGCCGGTGGAGACGAGGATGTGTTACCGAAGTTCCTTCCTTTTAAAGGGAACTACGTCTCCGTTAGAGCGGTGTGGAGGCACAATGCTCCCCAAGAAGCCACTAGGGCCACCGTAATCTCCTCACGCCCTCACACAATGTGAGATGCCGTGATTCCACTATTGGTGCCCTTGAAGGCGGCAACCAAACCTTTACAAGCAAGATTGGGGCTATCTCCACAACACTTGGAGGCTCCCAACAACACCACGAAGCTTCACCACAATGGAGTATGGCTTCGAGGTGACCTCAACCGTCTAGGGTGCTCAACACCCAAGAGTAACAAGATCCGCTAGGGATAAGTGGGGGGAATCAAATTTCTCTTGGTGGAAGTGTAGATCGGGGCCTTCTCAACCAATCCCGAGCAAATCAACAAGTTTGATTGGCTAGGGAGAGAGATCGGGCGAAAATGGAGCTTGGAGAAACAATGGAGCTTTGGGGAGAAGAGGTGAGTCAACTTTGGGGAAGAAGACACCTTTATATAGTGGGGGAAACAATCCAACCATTACCCACCAACCAGCCACGCACAGAGCGCTACTACCGCTTGGGCAGGGCGGTACTACCGCTGATAAGCGGTACTATCGCTCCCTCCCAGCGGTACTGTCGTGCTGACGAGGGAAGCAGGGTCCTGGCCCTAGAGCGGTACTACCGCGGAAGTATAGGCGGTACTACCGCTTGGAGCGGTACTACCGCCCCTACTGCCGCTACTAGTACCGTAAAACCCGACACGAAAAACAGCAGTCGAGAATCGAGGCAGTAGTAGCCCGGAACCACTGCGGTACTACGACCGAAGCTCACAAGCGGTACTACCGCTCAGGGAGCGGTACTACCGCTCGGGGAGTGGTACTACCGCTTGACGTGCTTCGGCGGTACTACCGCTTGACAAGCTTCGGCGGTACTACCGCTGAAGACCGCGGTACTACCGCTGGGACAGGACAGACAGGCACAGATTAAGGAAAGAAGGCTCCAAAGAAGCGGAAAGAGGCAGCGGGTGTGATAAGGATGTGTACGTGTTGATTCCACCCTAGCCTTACCAAAACGGATCCCCTCTTGATACTACGGTGACTCCTACGAAATTGACCACCAACCGAGAAATGAAAGAAGCTACACCGTCTTGAATAAAACACCAAGGGGAAGTAATCGTCTCGTGCCAAAGGATGAATCTCTGAAAGAACTTAACGCACATGATTAGTCCGCAAAAGCATTGTCATCAATCACCAAAACATCTTGGGGATAAATATTCCCTTACAATCTCCCCCTTTTTGGTGGATTGATGACAATACGGGATTTGCACAAACAGGGAAGATGAAGGATCGTCGCAAAGCCCCACCGTCCTAAAATGTAGAAGGGCTCCCCCTGGATGTGTGCTGTCTAGATAAGTGCTTTGGACTGCACGACACAGATACCAGGATCAACGCCCCCCCTACATTTTGGAGACCAACTAACTAAGCAAGATATATGAGAGCAACATAGATAACAGGATAAGCATGCAACTCATAAGCTAGATAGACATAGATAACAAGATATATGAGAGCAACATAGATAACAGGATAAGCATGCAACTCATAAGCTAGATAGATAAGCTAGATAGACATAGATAAAGATATTCGAAAGATAAGGTAGCATATGTCTCACACCATATGACTAGAACTTAGGTCTCACTGACACAAACCAGACACAAACCAAACCAGGCAAACGCGAGAAAACACAAAAGACGGAAAACACAACACAAATCCCTAAACTCTCTCCCCCTTTGGCATCGAGACACCAAAAAGGAGAGGGAGTGTTGCTACAGCTCCAGGTGATAGCAAGAGAATCAGATCTCAGCGGGATCGTCTTCGCCACCATCATCGGTCGAGAAGTGCTCGGCATCAGAATCGGTCCACGGGCAGTGCTGCTGAATCCACTCCTCCTCCTCAGTAAGCTGGTCCTCAGATCCACTGTTAACGGTGGCACCCAACTGGCGCATGAGCTCCTTGTGACGACGAGGGCCTTCTTCTCACCCACATGAGTCATGTATTGACCGTGAGCCTCCATGCAGAACAGCTTCTTCATCTTGAGCTTGAGCTTCTTTGCCCAAGAGGGTTCTGCTGCAGAAGGCACATAGTCATCGTCATCCTCAGCCTCAGCCTCAGCCTCCTCCTCGGTCTCCATGGCAGTGGCAGATGAAAGAACTCCAGTTTTAGGGACCTGAGAGCCCCAGTTGTCCTTCTTCCTCAGACGCTTGATGTCGTGAGAAACCAACTCCCCGGTCTCTAGCATCACCTTGGGATAGACACGACCCCAGGCCTGCTCAATAAGCAGCATGATGAACGGACCATAAATCGGGCACTTGCATTCGGAGATAGCAGATAACATCTCAGACCACATAACATGGGATATATCCAGGGACTCTCTGGTGTTTTGTTCCTTCTCACGCTGGCAGAAGAGAAGCATGTCCACGAGATAAGAATGAACCATATCCAGATTCCCGATGCGAGGGAAAAGAGTCTCACGGAAGACACGGTGAAGAATGTCCAGAAAGGCAGGAAGCTCATATGTTTCCTTCTTTGTCTCAGGGTTGATCTTCAAAGTGCAGTACGACCATAGAGCTTGCTTGTGAGTGGCGGAGGGTTTGCGGTGAGGGCGAAAGCCGACAGGAGAGGCAAGCCCTTGATCTTCCACCCCAATCAATTCCATGAACGCCTTCCACTTGACTGAAAGCAACTTGCCATTGGTCATCCAAGTCAGTGTCCTGTCCTCATCAGTCCCGAGATGAACCGTGGCATAGAATTGGGCCACAATGTCAGCATCATAATCTTTGTTGAATTGCATGACACCAAGAATGTTCAGTTGAGTGCACATCTGAAGAACTTCACCAAAGTAATCAAGATCCTTCTCCATATGGTCGGTGTCGATGGAGTGCACGTTAACATAGAGGTTCTTCTTGGCCTTGAGAACATCGAAGAAGATGGCAAACTGAAACCTGTTCCAGAACGGACGGTTGACCAAAGTGGGATCTTGGTCAGCCTCATAGGGGTTGCGGCGACGTCTTGCCCAGAACTCCTTGGCTGGCATTTCTGGCACAGTTTTGCCTGGCTTTGGCTTGATACCAGGCTTCTTCTGGAGTTGGGGTGGAGGAGCAGCACTTGAGGAACCTCCTGCAGACTCAGTTGTACGGTACCGCTTGGACATGGCACGACCGGGGTTGACACGCCGAGCCTGATGCTCAGGAAGCTCATCACCTGGAACCACACACACGAACACGCAAACAACCAGAAAGAACGAGCATAAGCCACCAAACACAACCAAAAAGGATCACTGATTAGTAGAAGAATGGTGGAAACTGGTAGAGAGCGGTAGTACCGCAACCAGTTAGCGACAGTACCGCTCCAGGGGGAGCGGTAGTACCGCTTGAGACGGGAAACATCAGTTTCCTACTACCGTGGTCAGATCCAGCACTACCGTCCTACCAAATTAAAAAATACTCCTACCAAACACCAATCCAAACTGCCTAGAAGCCTTCTCCATCCTACTCAAGCCTAGATTTGGCCAAAAATCTAGAGATGCAACCACTATTGCCCCTAAGATGCTAGATTGGAAATCTAGACAAGAAGAAAGAGGGAACGGGGGCAATACCGGCATCCATGGCAAGAGGACAAGGTGGGGATCGACTCCACCGAAGGAAATGGAGAGGAGCGCCCCGGAGAGGGAGATCCGCCGGAGCCCTCCCGCGGCGCCGGTTGCTGGAGAGACGAATAGGGACGTGGGGGTGAGCAAATGGGTATGGGGGAGAAGAAAACCCCCTGCCCCCGATATAACCCCGTGCCCCCGCCTCGCAGCGGTAGTACCGCGCTGGTGGGAGGTAGTACCGCTTAGAGCGGTAGTACCGCGCACCACCAGCGGTAGTACCGCTCAGCAAGCACGGGCCCCTAAACACACGGCTTAAGCTCAAAAAAGAATGGGAAAAACACAGCCAAGAAAGAAGAAGGACCAACCAGACCACAAACACACTAAAACAGAACATAACACACCTCTTCAAGAGAGGGCGGTGGCCGAGACCACCTATGTTTGAGTCAAGAGGTATGGCGTCGCGAAGATTTTAACCTTGGACCCATGACCAAAACTCGTCCTTGAAGCACTAGTACCATACAAATATGGTTAAAGTCAAAGACTAGATCAGTTTATGCAGAGTTCATTGAGAGAACAACACTCCCCCTATGTCCATGCCTACATCTAAACTAGACAACAAGTAGAGTGTGGTGGGGGGTGCACGGGTTCAAGTCACATTGCTCAAATCAATGATATTTAGCTCATACCTTAACTCGCGAAATCTTGCTTCATCCAAGGGCTTCGTGAAAATATCTGCAAGGTTATCATGAGTGTTGACATACTTGAGCTCGATCTCCCCTCTCCTAATGTGATCCCGCATGAAGTGATACCGGATCTCAATATGCTTCGTCTTGAAGTGTTGCACCGGGTTGAGAGAAATCTTGTTGGCACTTTCATTGTCACACCAAAGAGGCACTTTGTCACAAATGGCACCGTACTCCTTTAAAGTTTGCCTCATCCATAAGAGTTGTGCACAACAACTACCGGCCGCCACATATTCTGCTTCGGTGGGCGAGAGAGATACACAACTTTGCTTCTTAGAAGACCAACTTACCAAAGAGCAACCAAGAAATTGGCACCCTCCGGAAGTAGACTTCCTATCCACCTTGTCTCCCGCCCAATCAGAATCCGTGAATCCTTCAACCTTGAAGTTATCTCCTCTTGGGTACCATAGGCCAAAGTTTGGGGTATGAGCCAAATATCGAAAGATTCGCTTGACTGCCACATAGTGGCTTTCCTTTGGTGCGGCTTGGAACCGTGCACACATTCCCACACTCAACATGATATTCGGTCTAGATGCACAAAGGTAAAGCAAGGAACCAATCATAGAGTGATATACCTTTTGATCCACCGCTTTCCCATTGGGATCAATGTCAAGTTGGCACTTGGTGGGCATCGGAGTAGAGGCCGGCTTGACATCACTTAGCTTGAATCTGTTAAGCATGTCTTGTGTGTATTTGGCTTGGTTGATGAAGTTACCTTCTCTTCTTTGTTTGATATCAAAGCCAAGGAAGAACTTCAACTCCCCCATCGAGGACATCTTGAACTTAGAGGTCATGAGAGCGGCAAATTCTTCATTGAAAGCTTTGTTAGGAGAACCAAAGATAATGTCATCAACATATAGTTGGCACACAAACAACTCCCCTTTGACCTTCTTAGTAAAAAGAGTGGGATCGATTAGCCCAACTTCAAATCCACGATCTTGTAACAACTCGGTAAGGTGGTCATACCACGGACGTGGGGCTTGTTTAAGGCCATAAAGTGCCTTATCGAGTTGATACACATGATCCGGGAAGTAAGGATCCTCAAACCCGGAAGGTTGCTTGACATAAACCAACTCATTAATGGGACCATTAAGAAAAGCACTTTTCACATCCATTTGTTGCAACTTAAAGTTGTGATGGGAAGCATAAGCAATCAACAAACGAATGGATTCAAGGCGAGCAACGGGAGCAAAGGTTTCACCGTAGTCGATACCCTCGACTTGGGAGTAGCCTTGTGCTACCAATCTTGCCTTGTTGCGAATGATGTTCCCATGAGCATCTTGCTTGTTCTTGAAGATCCACTTGGTTCCAATGATGTTATGGTTCCCCGAAGGCCTTGGCACCAACCTCCACACCTTGTTGTACTCGAAGTTGTTGAGTTCTTCATGCATGGCATTGAGCCAATCCGAGTCTTCGAGCGCCTCATAGACCTTATGGGGTTCAACACAAGAGACAAACGCGTGATGTTCACAATAGTTTGCTAATTGTCTACGAGTGCTTACCCCCTTTCTTAGGCTTCCGACCACATTCTCCATGAGATGACCTTTGGTGGTGAGTTTGGAAGCAATCTTCGCGGCACGACGCTCTAATTCCTCCTCGGATGTGGAAGGAGGAGGGTTCACTTGATCATCTTGAGCGTCGTCATAAGCTTGTTCTTGATCTTGACCTTGCTCATGATCTTGAACTTGCTCGAGGGGGAGAACTTGACCTTGGGCATCATTTGGAGGTTCACCACCATCTTGACATTGATCTTGCCCTTGGTTTTGTTCCCGAGGTTGAGGGCCTACACTTTGTTCTTCGGAAGTGTGTGGGTCTTGAGTAAGTGAAGGCTCCACTGGAGTGGAGCATTGTACTTCTCCTTCGGCCACAAGGGGTTCCTCAATGGGTAGAATATGACCAATACCCATTCTTCTTATGGCTTGGGGAGGAATTTCATCACCTACATCACAAGTACCACTTCGCTCCACTTGGGAGCCGTTATTTTCGTCAAACTCCACGTTACACGTCTCCTCAATGAGTCCGTTGGACTTGTTGAGAACACGGTAAGCATGAGAGTTTGTAGCATAACCAACAAATATGCCCTCATAAGCTCTAGCCTCGAATTTACACAAACGAACACCTTTCTTGAGAATGAAACACATACACCCGAACACCCGGAAGTACTTGAGATTGGGCTTGCTCCCGGTGAGTATCTCATAAGGAGTCTTGTTCAAGCCTTTGCGGAGATAGAGCCGATTGGATGCATGACATGCAGTGTTGATGGCTTCGGCCCAAAAGTTGTATGGAGACTTGAACTCCGCCATCATGGTCCTTGCCGCATCCATCAACGTCCGGTTCTTCCTCTCTGCAACACCATTTTGTTGAGGGGTATATGGTGCAGAATATTGGTGCTTGATCCCCTCATCACTAAGAAACTCATCCAAGGTGTAGTTCTTGAACTCGGTGCTGCTGACAATTCTTATTGTCAAGATCTTTGCATTATGTTGACGTTGAGCTTCATTTGCAAAGTCGATGACGGTTTGTTGAGTCTCACCCTTCCTCTTGAAGAAGTATACCCAAGTGTATCTTGAATAATCATCCACAATCACCAAGCAATACTTTCTACCCCCAATACTATCAAAGGATGGAGGCCCAAAGAGGTCCATGTGCAGGAGCTCCAAGGGTCTCTTTGAGTAGATGATAGTCGTGGGAGGGTGAGCCGTCTCATGAAGCTTTCCTTCGATACAAGCACTACAAGCACGATCTTTGGCAAAACTAACATTCGTTAGTCCACGGACATGGTCCCCCTTGAGAAGACTTTGCAAAGATCTCATACTGACGTGGGCTAAACGGCGGTGCCAAAGCCATCCCACATCAACTTTAGCCATTAGGCATGTCGCGGTCTTAGTGGGTTGCTCCGAAAAGTTAATCACATAGAGACCGTTCTCGACATGCCCAACAAAGGCTACTTTAAGAGTCTTGCTCCACAAGAGGGCCATGATATCAATATCAAAGAAGGTGGCAAAGCCCATGAGTGCGAGTTGACGAACGGAAAGTAAATTGAACGCAAGGGACTCAACAAGCATGACTTTCTCGATCGTTAGATCATGAGAAATGACAACCTTGCCAAGACCCAATACCTTAGAATGTGAGGCATCACCCCATTCGACATTGGTGGGCATAGATGGGATCTTGTGCACGTCCACCACCAAGTCTTTGCTCCCGGTCATATGATTTGTTGCTCCACTATTGAGCAACCATGATCCCCCACCGGAAGCAAACACCTACAAGAGATCAATGCTTGATTTTAGGTACCCATTGAGTAATGGGTCCTTTGATGTTAGTAACAAGGGTCTTAGGAACCCAAATAGACCATTCAATGTACTCATAAGAAGAACCAACAAATTTAGCATAAACATGCCCATCACTAGCACGACACAACACATAAGAGGGGTTAAAGTCACCGGCTTTGTTGGGAGAGATGGCATTGCGCTCTTTGGCATCACTATTCTTCGCATTGTTCTTCTTCTCCTTAGGAGCACCCTCTCCCTCCTTCACAAAGGTTTGCTTGAGCGGGGGAGGTCGATTGGTATTGTTATTCTTCTCCTTGTTCTTCTTCTTGTTCTTGGACTTGGGTGAGAACCCAACTCCCTCCTTAACCACAACTTCCTTTTGATTGCTCAAAAGGCCATTTAGGTTCTTCTTGCCTTGTATGCATGAGACAAGACCTTTCTCGAGTTGTTCCTTCAACTTGACATTCTCCTCCACAATATGCACATGCTCACAACATGGGTTAGTAGCATTTGCATTATCAATCAAGACCATGTGAGGAAATGTGGCCTTTTCCTTGGCTAGCTTAACTTGGAGTTGAGCATGAGACTCCTTGAGGTTTGCATGAGCACCTTTCAAGACCTTATGGGCCTTGTCAAGTACATCAAACTCCTCCTTGAGTCTAACATGATCAACCCCAAGTTTAGCCTTCTCGGAATTTAGAGCACGAGACACAACAAGAGCATGATCAAGATCTTTCTTTAGTTTGGCATGGTCATCGTTGTGTGACTCCTCAAGAGCCAAACGATGCCCACGCTCTTCCTCAAGAGCATTAGAGAGATCCGATATCTCATCGGCATAGTCATGACTATGACCTTCATCTTAGAGATGGTTTCTTCGTGAGCCTCGATCATGTCATTGGCTTCACCAAGTTGTTCCAAGAGAGCAACGAAGTGCTTCTTGGATTTGCCCTTGAGCTTACTCATGAATGACTCAAATTCATTTACCTCCTCATTAGACCCCTTACCATTATCAAGGCCATCCGTTGAAGGAGGATTAGGAATAATGGTGGTTTTGATGTTGGGGGTTACCTTGTTGGTGGCTTTAGCCATGAGGCACTTGGCGGTGATGTTCTCGTTGGGTGAATCGAAGAGAGACACCCGGGGAGTTGTGGCAATGGCAGCGGATGCCATAGCCGTTGCTTCACTACCTTCATCATCATCGTCATCCTCACAGTATTCTTCTTGAACTACCAACCCGCGTGTAGGAGTCTTCTTGGTGAAGTTGTTCTTGTTTGGGAAGGACTTGGCTTTGTCTTTTCGAATGAACTTGCCACCATTGTCTTCCCGCTTCTCGTAAGGACAATCCGCAACGAAATGGCTCACATTGCCACAGTTGAAACAAGTTCTAACTCGTTACTTGCCCTTGAGGCCACTTGAGTTGTTCTTGTTGAAGTTGGGACTTGTATTCTTCTTACTCCAAAATTGTCTTGAGGCAAGAGCCATGTGCTCATGATAATCATACTTCGTGTCTTCGGGGTTGCTCTCCTCATCTTCCTCTTCTTCTTCTTCTTCTTCTTCCACACTAACCTTGGCCTTCAAGATAAGATTGGGCTTCTTTGCCCTTTGAGAACGAAGCATCGCATTGTCGGCGGTCTTGTCCAAGATGCTCATTGCAACGAACTCATCCAACACTTCACCTGAGGTCATGGAGTGGAAGTTCGGTCTTTGACGAATGACGGAGGACATGGCCTTGTTGTAGGGCATCATGGCCTTGAGGAACTTGCGCTTGATCCAATTGTCATCCGTGTCCTTGCTCCCATGATCTCGGAGTGCGACCGCGAGTTTGGTCACTCTTCGAAAGAGCTCACGAGGTTCTTCATCTTCTTTCATTGCAAACTCATCGGCTTCATCTTGCACTACTTCATAGTTGGAGCGCTGAATGCTAGCACTTCCTCGATAGAGTGACACAACACATTTCCATGCGTCTTTAGCCATGGCATGAGAACGAAGATGAGGGAGATCTTCGGGAAGGATTGCATCTTGGATGATGAAGAGAGCACTTTCATTGAATTGATTATCAACGGCTTTTCGAGGGGTGAAGTTGCTTGGGTCATGTGGATAGAAACCTTCTTCTATAATTCTCCAAAGATTAGTATTCACATGCTTTAAATGACGCTTGAAACGATAAACCCAAGCATCAAAATCCTCATTTTTCACAATCTTAGGAGGTGGACCTGCATGATTTAAATGAGTAGTGGGAATCGGTCCACCATAAGTAGGAGGTTCCACATGGGCAAAGATGCCGAAGCCATTTCTACCACTAGTAGAAGGACCTTTTTCACTATTAGCTTCCCCCTTGTCGGAGGTGGCATCCGTCACCTTGTTAGTGGGATCACCCACTTTCATCGGCGAGGTAGATAGTTTAAGTCCTTCTAGTAATTCAGAAAACATGCTTTTAACCTCGGCCGTCATGGAGGTTTTCAATGTGTCTAAAGCCACATTGAATTCCTCACATGAGACCGAGGTTCCCCCTTCGGCCGAAGACGAGATAGGATTCACACCGGAGTGCTCCTCCGCACCGTCGTTGATGTCAACCATACTCTTCGGACGGCAAAGTCCTTAATAAAGAGACGAGGCTCTGATACCAATTGAAAGGATCGATATGGTTGACTAGAGGGGGGGGGGGTGAATAGCCAACTAAATTTTTTTAAGCTTTTCTTTAATAATTTAAACCTTGCAACAAAATAGATTGTCTAGATGTGCAACTACGTGGATAACCTATATGATGCAAAGACAACTAGCACACAAGCAAGCAATAGATACAACACAAGTAAGCTTGCAAAAGTAAAGGCACGAAATAACCAAGAGTGGAGCCGGTGGAGACGAGGATGTGTTACCGAAGTTCCTTCCTTTTAAAGGGAAGTACGTCTCTGTTAGAGCGGTGTGGAGGCACAATGCTCCCCAAGAAGCCACTAGGGCCACCGTAATCTCCTCACGCCCTCACACAATGTGAGATGCCATGATTCCACTATTGGTGCCCTTGAAGGCGGCAACCAAACCTTTACAAGCAAGATTGGGGCTATCTCCACAACACTTGGAGGCTCCCAACAACACACGAAGCTTCACCACAATGGAGTATGGCTTTGAGGTGACCTCAATGTCTAGGGTGCTCAACACCCAAGAGTAACAAGATCCGCTAGGGATAAGTGGGGGGAATCAAATTTCTCTTGGTGTAAGTGTAGATCGGGGCCTTCTCAACCAATCCTGAGCAAATCAACAAGTTTGATTGGCTAGGGAGAGAGATCGGGCGAAAATGGAGCTTGGAGCAACAATGGAGCTTTGGGGAGAAGAGGTGAGTCAACTTTGGGGAAGAAGACACCTTTATATAGTGGGGAAAACAATCCAACCGTTACCCACTGTAAGTGCATCTAGTGCCACCCCTAGTTGGTTTTGGAGTATTGACGACAAAGTTGGTTGAGGGACTAATGCGTTTGTGAGAATTGCAGGATAACGCAGGTAGTGTCCCTCATTGATTCGGTTTACCTACCGGAGATGACCCCTAAAAATGTATGAAGACATTGAAGACAATGGTGGTACGAGAAGATATTCATATTGAAGACTATGACATGAGAAGACATTGCATGAAGACTATGGAGCGCGAAGACTGTGTGGTTTCGTTGTTTCCTTTTCTTCTTTGTTGAGTCATAGGAACCACCGTACTGTTAAGTGGGGTCCAAGTGAACTAAGTCAGAGTGACTGAAGTGATGCTCAACCCAAATCCTATGTCTTCGAGCGAAGACAATGAGAGCAAATCTTATCCAGAGCTGGATGAGTCAGCTTTGCTTGTAGCCCAAGTAAAGTTGCCGCGTGTGTTTGAAATCTGACCGTTGGAACACGTGTCAGTTCCTTAGTGACCCAGGGTCATTTCGGACAAATCAGGTTGGGTTGCCTTGTGGCTATAAATAGCCCACCCCCTACACCATAAATTGGTGGCTGCTCAGAGTTAGTTTACGACTTTTGTCGTTTTGAGAGCAACCCACCTCGAAGCCTTTGAGAGAGAAATCCTTGCGAGGACAAAGCCCAAACACGCAGAGCCAAAGAGTGTTAGGCATCACTGAAGTCTTTCTGTCTGTGTGACCTGAAGACTTATTACACTTGAGGACTGTGTATCCTCCAGCCGTTTAGGCGTCACGTTTTGAGCATCCAAGAGTCATTGTGGATTGCCGGGTGAACAAAGTCTGTGAAGGTTTGGAAGTCTACCTTGAAGACTTACCAGAGTGATTGGGCGAGGACTAAGTGTCCTTAGCTCAAGGGGAATAAGGTGAAGACACGGTCTTCTGAGTTGAATCTCAGCCTCCCTAACCAGACGTACAGTTGTCACAGCAACTGGAACTGGTCCAACAAATCCTGTGTCTTCAACAAGTGACTGGTTCTATCTCTTCCCTCCTTTACTTTGAGTTTGTCTTCATGAAGTCGTTGCCTATCTGTCTTATCTGATTGACTTCATTGCTTGACTACTATTGTTGATTGGCTTCATACTATCTTCCATCCTGATCCTACTACCTAGCTGCTATTAGTCTTCATACGTTAACGCTATTGCATACTTGACTATGGCTTGCTTGTTGTAGTTTATCTTCCGCTGCATATCAATTAGGTCATTTCTATTGTTTGTCTTCGGAACTTCCACGTTTTGAAGACTTTGATAAAAATCGCCTATTCACCCCCCTCTAGTCGATAACTAGCACTTTCAATTGGTATCAGAGCAAGGTACTCCCTTGTTCTGTGTGATTCGGTTTAACCACCTGGAGTTTAGCTATGTCGACTGCATGGATAATCAAAGTCTCCGCTGCCTGCCCCGTGTTCGATGGAACTGAATATCCCTACTGGAAGAATAAGATGCACATGCATCTTGAAGCCATTGATGTCGACCTCTGGTATGTAGTTAAGAATGGCGTTCCCAAAACTGGTGAAGGTGTCACCCCTACTGATGTCAAGAAGTCCATTCAACTGGACTCTACTGCAAAGAACATCATTTGTGGTCATCTGACCAAAGGACAGTATGGCCGTGTGAGTGCTCTGGAAATGTCGAAGCTAGTCTGGGACTGGCTATCCAAGGTCAATGAAGGTGTCTCAACACAGAGAGATCAAAGGATCAGTGTTCTTCGCAACCTCTTCAACCGCTTCAAGAGAAACGACAATGAAAATGTCCAGCTCACGTTTGATCGTATGACTGACATCACAAATGAGCTTCAAGCTCTTGGCGCCATTGAGATCACCAAGCATGAAATTGTCAAGACACTGCTGAGATCACTTGACACCTCCTTTGACACCCTTGCCCTCATGATACAAGAACGTCCTGACTTCAAGACACTCGATCCATCTGATATACTTGAGAGGCTCAATACACATGAGTTCCAGCTTTCTGAGAAAAGAGATATCTATGGCCCCAACTATGGCCGAACTCGTGCTTTGAAGGCAAACGTTGTTTCCTCATCTGAAGAAGAAGAATCCGACTGCCGTTCTGATGATCCTGAAGACATTGAAGGGAGCTTGCTATGCTTGTGAAGAAGTTCCAGAAATTCACCAAGAAGAAGGGCTTCAGAAAGTCTTCACGATCCAGTTCAAGAAATGATGAAGCTTCCACTCAAGACAACAAGAAGAGAACATGTCACAAGTGTAAGAAGCCTGGGCACTACATCTCTGAGTGTCCTCAGTGGGACAACGAGAAGAAGAAGAAGAAGAGCAAGGAATATGACTCTGATGACAAGAAGAAGAAGAAATCATCAAAGTCTTCTTCCAAGTCCACATCAAAGTCTTCATCTCATAAGAAGAGCTCATCTGGCAAGGCTCGTGCTTTTGTTGGCAAGGAAATGGATTCAGAGGAGGAGTCTGCATCTAAGGAGGCAGAGGTGGAATCTGAAGCTGAGTCCGACTCTGGCATTGCAAGTCTGGCTCTAGCCACAGCCTATGTTGCAAAGTCCATCTTCAACACTGAAGACAATGACTCCCACACCAACGCTGATGATGACAAGGATGATCCTGCTCCCACCTACTGCTTCAGGGCATGCGGTGCCAAGGTAAAATCGCGCGACGCTTACTTTCAAACATCAAGTGAAGATGACTCTGATTGTGAATCTAAACCCAGCTACAAAACACTTGCTAAGATTGCTACTGAACAACAAAGGACTATGGAACATACTCAAAAACTGTTAGACAAAAGCGATGACCTGTTGGACGCGGAAATGACACGTTCACAGTCCTTAGTTGAAGACATAAAAAATCTTCATGCTAAGTATCAAGAACTTGAAAGTCTTCATGAGACGCTCTCAACCACTTATGAAAAGCTCTCCTATGATTATCTTCAAAGGAAGCAAGAGCTTGAGAAATTGAAAGCGACTCATGAAGATCTTCAAAAAGAGAATGAGTCATTTCGCGCTCAACAGATCAGTCCCGCTCAGGATGGATTTGAACCACCATGCTTAAAATGCATTGAGCGTGATAACGCTGCCTCTGTTGCTGAATGTTCCACTGCTGCTACTGTTGCTCTGTCTTCAACTACTGATGTGGCAACTAACCCCTCTGCTGAGGATACCACTGCTATTGTTGATGAAAATGCTAGGTTGAAGACATTGCTTGGAACAGGGATGTATAAAAGTCTCAAAGGGCATCAGACACTTTGTGATGTCCTCAAAAAGCAGATTCTGAATCGAAACCCTAGGAAAGAGGGTGTTGGGTTCGAGAGGAAAATGAATGCTGATGGTTCCTATTGGAAGCCTGAGCAGTATCCCAAAACCACATGGGTTGCTGCAAAGGAACCTTCAGTGGATCCATCCACTTTATCTGGATTTACCTGTGCTAATCCTATTATCATTGATGAATCCTTTGATGCAAACTATAAACTGTTCAAAAATCAGAATGGTGAAGTGTTTGCCAGGTATATTGGTACTAACTGCAGGAATGGACCTCCTATGAAGAAGATCTGGGTTCCCAAAAGCTGCCTTGAGAATCTTCCAGTGAATGTCATCATGACACCACCAGGGAAGAAGACAAACCCTAGACCAAAGGCATCATATGGTCCAACGACTTCATACGAACACAGGACTTACTTGAGTCACCCTAACGCCAATTTTTTGCAGGGAATTCATACTCAGACTCATGAATATGAGCATGTGTCTTCAAACCGCTATGTTCATAGAACTAAGAACTTTTCTGCTTATTCACATGAGTATCATTCATCTCCTGCAAGGCTATTTGCTAGGGCTTCAAAGCCGAAATTCTCAGATGCTGCACTTAGACTCATTGCTTCTAAGCCACCCCTGAAAATGTGGGTGGTGAAGAAGAATTAACTCTCTTTTGTAGAATGTGGTCTCCAGCCAGCAATCAAAGGCGTCCGATATAATAGCTGGGGACCTAAAACACAAAGGGACGCATGATAAAATGACTTACTATGTACTCCACATATGAATCGCTTACCTGTCATACTGTGTGCTAACTTTGATCTAAGCTGTGATAATCCTAGTGTGCATCAAATGCTTATGCTTCACAACATACCTTGTGAAGCCTATCCTCCTAACTGCACTATAGGGCATGTCACCAAAAGCTTCAGAATGGATTATTGACAGCGGATGCACTAATCATATGACTGGTGATTGAAGTCTTCTCATGGACTCAACCTTACGTCCATCCGACAAGAGTCAAATCACATTTGCTGACACTGGTAAAGGCAAGGTATTGGGTCTAGGTAGAGTTGCAATCTCAAAGGATCAACACATGGATAAAGTGATGATTTTTGAATCCCTTGGATTCAACTCAATGTCTGTCTCAATGCTTTGTGACTTAAACATGTTTGTGATATTTGGAAAATATCGTTGCCTTGTACTAATGGAATCTGACAAGTCTCTAGTCTTTGAAGGGTATAGGAAAGGTGATCTATACATGGTAGATTTCTCAGCAGGTCCACAGCTTGCCGTATGTCTTCTTGCAAAAGCTTCAGAGTGCTGGCTTTGGCATCGAAGGCTGGGG
Source organism: Triticum aestivum (assembly GCF_018294505.1). NCBI lineage: Eukaryota > Viridiplantae > Streptophyta > Magnoliopsida > Poales > Poaceae > Triticum > Triticum aestivum. Next base: position 792,210,297 of record NC_057801.1, read on the forward strand.
CATGCTGGCATGAGGAACTTACACACTCTCGTCAAGAAAAAGCATGCCATAGGCATCGAAGGTGTCAAGTTCAAGAAAGATCATTTGTGTGGTGCTTGCGAAGCTGGGAAGATGACGAGGGCCAAGCACCCCTCGAAGACAATCATGGCGACATCTCAACCCTTTGAGCTGTTGCACATGGACTTATTTGGTCCTACTCACTACTCCACCGTCACAACAACGGCGTGTCTCTATGGCTTCGTCATTGTTGATGACTACTCAAGATATACATGGGTGCACATAATTCTCTACAAGACTGAAGTACAAGATGTCTTCAGACGATTCGCCAATCGAGCAATGAACAATTATGGCGTCAAGATCAAGCATATCAGAAGTGATAACGGCACTAAATTCAAGAACACCGGCCTTGATCTTTATCTGGATACAATGGGAATCACTCATGAGTTCTCTGCTCCTTACACACCTCAGCAAAATGGCATTGTTGAGCGCAAGAATAGAACCCTCATTGAGATGGCTCGAACAATGCTCGACGAGTACAAGACACCAAGAAAGTTCTGGCCTGAAGCTATTGATACTGCATGTCACATCATCAACCGTGTTTACATCCACAAGCTTCTGGGCAAAACATCCTATGAGCTCCTTACTGGCAAGAAGCCAAATGTCAGCTACTTCAGAGTCTTTGGTGCTAAGTGCTGGATCAAGGATCCCCATCACAAGTCAAAATTTGAACCCAAAGCTCACGAAGGTTTCATGCTTGGCTATGGAAAGGATTCGCACTCCTACAGAGTCTTCAACCTCTTCCACTACAAAATCGTTGAAACAGTGGATGTGCGATTTGATGAAACCAATGGTTCACAACGAGAGCTCCTGCCAAGCACACTAGATGAAGCTCCTTCCAGTGAATCTATCAAGCTGATGGGAACTGGTGAAATCATGCCCTCTGAAGCACAGCCTGAAGAGGAACTTATCATTTCTGCACCAAACCAACCTGAAGACAATGCTCAAACCGAAGACAATCCTCCCAATGATGACAATGATCAGCATGAGCAAGGTCTTCGTCCAGTTCATCCTCGTGTTGCAAATGAAGTACAAATCGAGAAGATAATTGACAACATCAATGCGCCTGGTCCGCTTACTCGCTCAAGAGCAACACAGTTAGCAAACTTCTGTGGGCACTTTTCATTTGTGTCAATATCAGAGCCCAAGAAAGTTGCTGAAGCTTTTATGGAACCTGAATGGATTCAAGCCATGCAAGAAGAACTTCAACAGTTCAAGCTGAATAATGTTTGGGAACTTGTCAAGCGACCTGACCCTCGCAACGAAATGGATATATCGAAACAAGCAAGATGAGCATGGTCAAGTCGTCAGAAACAAAGCACGTCTTGTGGCTCAAGGATATACTCAAGTTGAAGGAATTGACTTCGATGAAACATTTGCTCCTGTTGCTAGGCTTGAAGCTATTCGCATACTGCTAGCCTATGCTAATCATCACAACATCTTGCTATATCAAATGGATGTGAAGAGTGCATTTCTCAATGGCAAGATTAAAGAAGAAGTATATGTTGCTCAACCACCTGGCTTTGAAGATCCAAAACATCCTGATATGGTGTACAAGCTAAACAAAGCACTGTATGGCCTCAAACAAGCTCCTCGCGCATGGTATGATACTATCAAAGACTTCCTGAAGATCAAAGGCTTCAAACCAGGATCCCTCGATCCCACACTCTTCACGAAGACATATGATGGCGAACTGTTTGTGTGCCAAATATATGTGGATGACATTATCTTCGGCTGCACCAACCAGAAGTATAGTGATGAGTTTGGATACATGATGCAAGAGCAATATCAGATGTCCATGATGGGAGAACTGAAGTTCTTCCTTGGTCTTCAAATTTGTCAGCAAAGCAATGGCATCTTCATATCTCAAGAAAAATACCTCAAAGATTGTCTGAAGAAGTTTGGAATGGAAGACTGCAAAGGTTATACGACGCCAATGCCAGCCAAACACCACCTTGGTCCCGACAACAATGGTAAAGAGTTCGATCAAAAGGTATACCGCTCCACGATTGGTTCTTTACTTTATCTATGTGCATCTAGGCCAGATATTATGATTAGTGTTTGCATGTGTGCTCGATTCCAAGCGGCACCAAAGGAATCGCATCACTTAGCTATGAAGCGAATTCTTCGATATTTGGCTTACACCCCAACACTCGGATTATGGTATCCCAAGGGCTCAAAATTTGATTTGGTTGGATTCTCGGATGCTGATTATGCTGGTGACAAGGTGGATCGCAAGTCAACATCAGGAACATGTCACTTTCTGGGACGATCACTTGTCTGTTGGTCTTCAAAGAAGCAGAATTATGTATCACTCTCAACTGCTGAATCTGAATACATTGCTGCTGGATCCTGTTGTGCTCAGCTTCTATGGATGAAGCAAACTCTCAAGGACTATGGCATCAACCTGAAACAAGTACCTCTCTTCTGCGACAACGAAAGTGCCATCAAGATAGCCAATAATCCAGTCCAACACTCGAAGGCAAAACACATTGAAATTCGTCATCACTTTCTCAGAGATCATGTCATGAAGAAAGATATCGATATCATTCACATCAACACTGAAGAGCAACTTGCAGATATCTTCACAAAGCCCTTGGATGAGAAAAGGTTTTGCAAGTTACGGTGTGAGCTAAATATCTTGGAATCCTCTAATGTCCTGTGATCAGGCACACATCCTAACACTTATGCATGTTGATGACTTAGATGTGCAACACACAAAGTAATGTATATCTTCAATCAATGAAGATTTACACTCTGAGTGTGAATACATTAACATGGAATTTGACTTCGGAGCGCCACGATAATTGTGCGTCGTGTCTGGGTCTAATACTTCCTATATGGTGGGTAACGCCACCACCAAATTTCTCTGTTTGAAGTGTTTCACTCATGGCGTTACTTTTGCAAAGACTTCGCATTTGGTTTGTCTTCAGTTTCAATTTATCTTCATGATTTTCTGCGCTATGATGATTTGATTGCATATATATATATACTAGTGTTCTGTCCTCTACAGCATTCACTTATTGCTATGTCTTCAAGTTGAATCTTTTGAACTAAGTGAATGTGATCGGACCCTAACCTCTCTATGCTTTGTATCTCAAACTCTATCTATCCAAATCATATGCATTCTATTGAAACTGTCGAATGTCTCCTCTGCGTCCTAGTCAGCAGAAGACACAGAGACAAACATCAAGTCCTATTTAAATGATTCATCTTTATTGTCGATATCCGGAGAAGCCGGAACAACCATCCGACAAACTTGGCAGGCGTGGGAACGTGGGACAACTCTGAGTATGTTCCATGCTTGCCACGTGTCCCACGGATGTGAACAGACAGGGGCACCTGCGTAATTGCGCAATGCCGCACACCTACTTATAAATACGTGTCCCCTGCGGTCAAGAAAACCTTCTTCCACCTCTCCACCTCGTCAAAACCCTAGCGCCACCGCTAGCTCTCGACGACGCCGGCGACGAAGCGCTTAGCTGCCGCGACTTCTCCGACGCTGTCCTCATGCCGGCCGCGGACATCGTCCTCTCCGCCGTCGCCATAGGTGTCATCCGTCGCCAAGTTAGGGCACGGTGGGCTGAACTGCTCGGTCTCCTATTCATCCCATCTAGCAGTTCCTTGTGCGGTAATTATAACTCTATTTTGACCACCTTTTTGATCTTCATAGATTCATCCTATTTACCGAAAGTGGTTTCTACCTACTCAATGTTAGATCTATTCTGTCTGCATCTCATAATGCCTAGTCTATTCACTTAGATTTCCTATCTAGTTTGATTCCTCACTTGTACTTATTCACGGATTGGTACAAATCTGGAACCAACTCACCTCATATAACTGAATGTCTTCGCATCATGAGGTCAATGTCTTCAAACTGATTTATCTTCCAAATCTTCTGAGAATGCATATGACCTCTTCCCCTTCCCTTGCATCTCTAATGCTGTCACAGGTACATGTCCGTGGGAGAATCCCTTGGTTCTTATAGTCTGCATTCGTTTGCAGAATACTTACATCATCATATCAATTCTCCAGAAGCCAGTTCCTGCTTGACCAGCAAGCGAAAGTCTCTGAAGCCATTGAACGTATTGAAGCCATTCGGTTTGAAGTTCATGGCTGCAGAAAAATCAGCAAGGAAGGGTGGCAGACAGCGCCGAGAAGGAACATCCAAAGATCTGCCTGATGACCTAGCAGAGCTCTACAAGACAGATCCTGAAGAGACATATCATCAGCGCAAGACACGAATCCAATGGATTCGACGCTATTGGGCTGAAGAGTGGTTCAAGTACAAGTTCGTAACCAAGGAATATGCAGAGAAGAATGCAATCAAGAGTCCTTGGGGCGATATTCTCTATCAAGGTCTTCAACCCAAGAACAGAGCTGAAGCTATTGCACAAGATTTCTATCCTTGCATGGTCCATGGACCACAGCCTGAAGAAGCCGACCCATCATCATTGCTCTGGTGTCGTGACGACAATCTCTTCAAGCGCAACTTCCAGTTTGCTCAGGCTTCGGCAAAGGAAAACAAGAAGTCATGGGGATTAGACTTCAATCCTGGCCCCTCTGCTCCCCGTGATGATGGCACACGTGAAGCTGAAGAAAACAGAATTGGCCCCTTTGCAAACCTTGATGGCCTCATCTCCTACATCTTGGTACAAGGTGCCAAAGTGGATCATTCTGACAATGATGCTGATTCTGATGAAGCCCCAGCTCCTCCTACAAGGCCGCAGAAGCCAAAGAAGATTAAGGCTTCATCATCAGCTGCACCTCCAAAAGCTTCTCGTGTGAAGCCACTGGCCACTGCACCTCCTGAAGCCAGTGTGCAGTCTGAAGATCAATCCCGCATCTCCAAGAATACGGAGAAGAAAAAGCAACTTGTCAGGCATACTGATCAAGCCTTGACTCCTGCCGCCATTCTGCGTGAAGAACCCATTGATCTGTCAAGTGATGAAGATCTTGCTGATGATGCCCTTGAGCAACTGATAAAGAGCAAGGAAGAAGAAGAAATCTTCAACAACTTGCCTCTCTTTGATGTGACAATCATCCATAACTTCATTGATGAGTGGTTCGACACCCCCAATCTAAGCTTTGAAGATTTGTAGCTTCCCATTGGCCTCAGTGTCTCTTTCAATGGCGCCATTGCTTCTGAGCTGGCTCTTGCTCAGCGCATCGTTGAGCTGAAGAACAAAATTGATTATGAGAAGGCTCAATTCAAGAAGCATGTGGCGAAGCTCAGTGTTCAAGACGTCAGAAACTTCAAGATCATGCTGCATGAGCTTAAAGAAGCTTTTCTGAAGAAGCGCCAAGAAGCTCAAGGCTCTCGTGAGCGCATGAAGAGATTGGCTAATAAGTGTGTGCTTGCCTACAATGAGGCTGAGAAGCGCAAGTCACTTGGCCGTCCTGGCATTGACCCCAGGATAGCTGCAAAGAAAAAGAAGAAGCTTTCTGCTGACCAGCCTGCACCTTCAAGCCAAGAAGCCCCTCGCATTTTCTTCCCAAGCAGCATGACTGGCTCGAAGCCAAAGGTCACCACAACCGCTTCAGAACAGAAGAAGACGGGGGCTGCCGAGGCTGAAGCCAGAAAGAGGAAGAATACTGAAGCCTCTGAAGCTGCTCCCTCCAAGAAGAAGCGCAAGACCAAGAAGACTCGGGCCGCTCCCACAGAGCCCCTTGTTGTTGAACCCATCTCAGTGGTTCATCCCGCATCTGCATCCCAAGAACTTCGCATGACTGTTCATGAGCCTGCTTCCACAGAGGCTCCTGAAGCTGAAGAGATTCCAGCAGCTGAACCCACCGCTGTTGAAGACATTGGTCAAGATGACAATGTTGAAGATGATGAAGTTCTTCCTCAAATTGAATATAATGTGGTATCATCGCCTGTTCGAACGAACAACAAAATCATCAGCATTGGTCGTCCTCTGACGCCAATTGCTCAGGATGCTTCATGGGCTGATCACCCACACGAACAAGACTCCCCCAGTACTCCCCAACAACAACAAACCACACCATCCGTACAAGTTGAAGAGGATGAGGACCTGCCCAATCCATCTCCAAAGGCGTCGCCTGTACTGCAAAGGCTTCGCAAAGGACCAAGGCCTCAAGTCCCTCTTCCGAGCGTTCCAGAAGGAGAAGTGCATCATCAACCTGTTGCACGTCAAGTGTTTTCAGAAGCCACTCCTACCGTGAATGTCTCCGTGTCTGAAGCCCCAGCTGCTGAAGACAATCCGGCTGCATCAGCCGTCGAAGAACGTCAAGAAGAACGTGTCCATACTCCCCCCATTCCTGAAGAAACTGTTCATGAAGTGAACGTGTTTGTGCCTGACCCTTCAGCTCAGCAAGTGGAGATTGAAAATCCTGAAGCTGCCACTACCAACGCAAGTGAAGCTCATGACGTTGTCATGACTGAAGCTAATGTGGAGCTTGAACCAAACAGTGTGCCTGAAACCAATGAGGCAACTTCTCCTGAAGCACCTGTTGTGCAACCTGAAGCCTCAGCTGCTGCCACTGCTCCTGTTCCGCCACCAAGGCCCTATACAATCGAGCAAGCATACAACCATGGTGAGCTAATCATAGTAAGATGGCCCGTTCTAGTCCCTCCGCCTATTGTCTCTGGTCCTCAATTTGACTATCACATTGAGCATAGGCCTCAGGTCTAGAAGCCCAAGCCAAGACTGCCAAGGTTTCCAGGTACTGCCACATCTGTCGGGTCCTTCAATGCAAATGGCTTCAAAAGCCACAACACATTCTTTGACAGCTCAAAGAACCCCTACACGAAGCCAAGAATATCATCAGATCGGTTCTGGAGTCATCAGCAGCGAAGCTATTACTCCTGTGTTCTGTATGATCAAGGGCACATTTTCCCTCATATGCGCCTCGACACTGAAGCCATTGCCGGACTGCCCTGCTTAGAAGAAGCACTTGACTGCTTTCGTGATACTGGTCTGCTCAACTTTGTGACAGACAAAGAACACTGGAATGAAGAGCTATTGCTTCAATTCTATGCTACTCTACACATTCGCGGCTACAACAGAGATACGAAGACATGGGTTCTCAAGTGGATGACAGGAAATGTTCATCATGAAGCCAAAGCTCTCGACATCATTGAGCTTATAGGCCTATCCACTCTCGGAGAACTCTATGAACCTGGTTGTCAAAATCACCGCAATGCTCTGGAAAGCATCTTCCATAAGCCTGAACCCAATATGAGTCAGATGTTGAGCATGATGAAGCCTTTGCCACGTGATGCTGAATATCCAAAGGAGTTCTTTGTTGATGACCTTGAGTATCTGCCACGCACCATATATCACATCATCAGGCGGACTTTATGGCCTATCAAAGGACATTCATCAGCTGCAAAACTCGAAGGAGCCATGAAGACATTGGTCTTCTACATTCTCAATGGCATCAGCTTCAATGCGCAAGATTTCTTCATCAGGCAACTTGCTGCTTCTGGATCTGATCTGTTTGGTCTGAAGTTTTATGCTCCATGGGTCATGCGCCTCATCAAGCGACACTCTGCTGTCAACTATCAACCTTCTGCTCGCAATCATGTGATTTTTCTACCAGAGGTTGATATGTCAGTTGAAGCTATATACTCTGACCCTGCCAAGAAGCCTCTTTGTCTTCAGAATGCCGAGCACCAAAGCTTCACTCAACCCATTGAAGGTATTCAAGCAGCAACACGAATCTATCCATTGGCTGGAAATACTCGTCTGCCTCATCGAGCACCTACAGAAGCCACTGAAAGCACCATTGCCCAAAGGCCTCGGAAGCGTTCTCGCATTCTCAATGACCGAGAACTTCTTGTGGCCCTACATCATAAGCAAGATAAGCATCATTTTTGGCGGAAGCGTCAGATGCAAAGCCTCTTGGTGGATGTAAATCGCATTCGAAACCTTGCCACCAAGAATGCTTTTGTCACTCACGAAACTTGTCGGCGTTCATGGAAGAGTTTGACCCTACTCAGTGCTGAAGCTGATCTTCAAGACGATGGCTTCACTGAAAGATTCAAGTTTGACTCCACTCCTCCACGGAATGCTGTCCTACGAAGAACTCCATCTCTTGAAGACTCTGATTATTCTTCCTCGGCGGCAACTGTCAATGCCAATGTCATCGATGATGAAGACGATGCAACTTCACCACCCCCTACTTCTGCACGCATCGACACTGCACCAAGTTCGTCTGCACTGCCAAACGACAACGACAACCCTGCTGCTTCAACTACTCCTCCTGAGGACGAGTAGATGCTCTATGTCTTCAAACCTTTTTGGTCATTACTGACAAAAGGGGGAGAAGCGTATGAGTTTGATAGTCTTCAAGCGGGTTCATAAGGGTGGTTGCTTTACATTTTTGCCTAGTGCTTACAACTCTTGCCTTTGATACACTTCGTTCTTTGAGTTGTAACACTTAAACTTGATGGTCGTCTGCTACTTATTTGCGTTTCCACGTGCGATGATAACTTCCGCACTTAGATCATTCTGCAGACGTCCATTTTTCATTATGCATGTCATTCTCTTAGCTATATCATTTTATGCATGATGAATTATCTTCATAAGTTGAAGAGGATCTCCAAGAGTACAACCTGCCATGTGCATTTGCATTCCAAAAGCAAATTACTTATATGCACATCTTCAGGGGGAGCCCTTGCTACTTATGAAGACAATTTCCTATCCTTTACAATTTCACATACTTTATCCCCGTTGAAAACTTCAACCAGTTTGTCATCAATCACCAAAAAGGGGGAGATTGTAAACACTTAACTACAGTAAACACTATTTTTCTATATTCAGTAGTCCAATCCCAGTTATGTATGACAATATCCTTGTATTTTTTCTTGATGGTGTTATGTTTTATTCTCAGATTATAAAGCCAAACATGACAAGTACAGAACACTCTGGAATGATGTTCTTGCCAATCCACTTAATTGGACTGATAACCGGGCTGGCAAGGCGAATGGATCTGTGAGCATGCTGTTTATACATGTGTTTAGTGCCTTAAAAGTAAGAAGCAAAGCTTGTGAGCCACTAACACTTGCAGGCATTTTTATTTGAATTGGGCAGAAAAATCCAAAATATCCTGATTTCAAGAACAAGACAGCAGATGAGGCACTCTGGCTTGACTCAGCACCACACTTGCAGGCATTGCGTGAAGACTATGGAGCACGAAGACTACGTGGTTTTGTTGTTTCCTTTTCTTCTTTGTTGAGTCATACGAACCACCATACTGTTAAGTGGGGTCCAAGTGAACTAAGTCAGAGTGACTGAAGTTATGCTCAACCCAAATCCTATGTCTTTGAGCGAAGACAATGAGAGCAAATCTTATCCAGAGCTGGATGAGTCAGCTTTGCTTGTAGCCCAAGCAAAGTTGCCGCATGTGTTTGAAATCTGACCGTTGGAACATGTGTCAGTTCCTCAGTGACCCAGGGTCATTTCGGACAAATCAGGTCGGGTTGCCTTGTGGCTATAAATAGCCCACCCCCTACACCATAAATTGGTGGCTGCTCAGAGTTAGTTTACGGCTTTTGTCGTTTTGAGAGCAACCCACCTCGAAGCCTTTGAGAGAGAAATCCTTGCGAGGACAAAGCCCAAACACCCAGAGCCAAAGAGTGTTAGGCATCACTGAAGTCTTTCTGTCTGTGTGACCTGAAGACTTATTACACTTGAGGACTGTGTATCCTCCAGCCGATTAGGCGTCGCGTTCTGAGCATCCAAGAGTCATTGTGGATTGCCGGGTGAACGAAGTCTGTGAAGGTTTGGAAGTCTACCTTGAAGACTTACCAGAGTGATTGGGCGAGGACTAAGTGTCCTTAGCTCAAGAGGAATAAGGGGAAGACACGGTCTTCTGAGTTGAATCTTAGCCTCCCTAACCAGACGTACAGTTGTCACAGCAACTGGAACTGGTCCAACAAATCCTGTGTCTTCAACAAGTGACTGGTTCTATCTCTTCCCTCCTTTACTTTGAGTTTGTCTTCGTGAAGTCGTTGCCTATCTGTCTTATCTGATTGACTTCATTGCTTGACTACTATTTTTGATTGGCTTCATACTATCTTCCATCCTGATCCTACTACCTAGCTGCTATTAGTCTTCGTACGTTAACGCTATTGCATACTTGACTATGGCTTGCCTGTTGTAGTTTATCTTCCGCTGCATATCAATTAGGTCATTTCTATTGTTTGTCTTTGAAACTTCCATGTTTTGAAGACTTAGATAAAAATCGCCTATTCACCCCCCTCTAGTCGATAACCCACCAACCAGCCACGCACAGAGCGGTACTACCGCTTGGGCAGGGCGGTACTACCGCTCCCTCCCAGCGGTACTGCCGCGCTAACGAGGGAAACAGGGTCCTGGCCCCAGAGCGGTACTACCGCGGAAGTATAGGCGGTACTACCGCTTGGAGCGGTACTACCGCCCCTACTGCCGCTACTAGTACCGTAAAACCCGACACGAAAAACAACAGTCGAGAATCGAGGCGGTAGTAGCCCGGAACAACTGCGGTACTACGGCCGAAGCTCACAAGCGGTACTACCGCTCGGGGAGCGGTACTACCGCTTGACGAGCTTCGGCGGTACTACCGCTGAAGACCGCGAGACTATCGCTGGGACAGGACAGGCAGGCACAGATTAAGGAAAGATGGCTCCAAAGAAGCGAAAAGAGGCAGCAGGTGTGATAAGGATGTGTACATGTTGATTCCACCCTAGCCTTACCAAAACAGATCCCCTCTTGATAGTACGGTGACTCCTACGAAACTAGACCACCAACCGAGAAACGAAAGGAGCTACACTGTCTTGAATAAAACACCGAGGGGAAGTAATCGTCTCGTGCCAAAGGATGAATCTCTGAAAGAACTCAACAAACATGATTAGTCCGCAAAAGCATTGTCATCAATCACCAAAACATCTTGGGGATAAATATGCCCTTCCAATCTCCCCCTTTTTTGTGGATTGATGACAATACGGGATTTGCACAAACAGGGAAGATGAAGGATCGTCGCAAAGCCCCACCATCCTAAAATGTAGAAGGGCTCCCCCTGGATGTGTGCTGTCTAGATAAGTGCTTTGGACTGCACGGCACAGATACCAGGATCAACGCTCCCCCTACATTTTGGTGACCAACTAACTATGCAAGATATATGAGAGCAACATAGATAACAGGATAAGCATGCAACTCATAAGCTAGATAGATAAGCTAGATAGACATAGATAACAGGATATATGAGAGCAACATAGATAACAGGATAAGCATGCAACTCATAAGCTAGATAAATAAGCTAGATAGACATAGATAAAGATATTCGAAAGATAAGGTAGCATATGTCTCACACCATATGACTAGAACTTAGGTCTCAATGATACAAACCAGACAAAAACCAAACCAGGCAAACGTGAGAAAACACAAAAGACGGAAAACACAACACAAATCCCTAAACTCTCTCCCCTTTTGGCATCAAGAGAGCAAAAAGGAGAGGGAGTGTTGCTACAGCTCCAGGTGATAGCAAGAGAATCAGATCTCAGCGGGATCGTCTTCGCCACCATCGTCGGTCGGGAAGTGCTCGGCGTCAGAATCGGTCCACGGGCAGTGCTGCTGAATCCACTCCTCCTCCTCAGTAAGCTGGTCCTCAGATCCACTGTTAACGGTGGCACCCAACTGGCGCATGAGCTCCTTGTGACGATGATGGGCCTTCTTCTCACCCACATGAGTCATGTACTGACCGTGAGCCTCCATGCAGAACAACTTCTTCATCTTGAGCTTGAGCTTCTTTGCCCAAGAGGGTTCTGCTACAGAAGGCACATAGTAATCGTCATCCTCAGCCTCAGCCTCAGCCTCCTCCTCGGTCTCATGGCAGTGGCAGATGAAGGAACTCCAGTTTTAGGGACCTGAGAGCCCCAGTTGTCCTTCTTCCTCAGACGCTTGACGTCGTGAGAAACCAACTCCCCGGTCTCTAGCATCACCTTGGGATAGACACGACCCCAGGCCTGCTCAATAAGCAGCATGATGAACGGACCATAAATCGGGCACTTGCGTTCGGAGATAGCAGATAACAGCTCAGACCACATAACGTGGGATATGTCCAGGGACTCTCTGGTGTTTTGTTTCTTCTCACGCTGGCAGAAGAGAAGCATGTCCACGAGATAAGAATGAACCATATCCAGATTCCCGATGCGAGGGAAAATAGTCTCACGGAAGACACGGTGAAGAATGTCCAGAAAGGCAGGAAGCTCATATGTTTCCTTCTTCGTCTCAGGGTTGATCTTGAAAGTGCGATACGACCATAGAGCTTGCTTGTGAGTGGCGGAGGGTTTGCGGTGAGGGCGAAAGCCGACAGGAGACGCAAGCCCTTGATCTTCCACCCCAATCAATTCCATGAATGCCTTCCACTTGACTGAAAGCAACTTGCCATTGGTCATCCAAGTCAGTGTCCTGTCCTCATCAGTCCCGAGATGAACCGTGGCATAGAATTGGGCCACAATATCAGCATCATAATCTTTGTTGAATTGCATGACACCAAGAATGTTCAGTTGAGTGCACATCTGAAGAACTTCACCAAAGTAATCAGGATCCTTCTCCATATGGTCGGTGTCGATGGAGTGCATGTTAACATAGAGGTTCTTCTTGGCCTTGAGAACATCAAAGAAGATGGCAAACTGAAACCTGTTCCAGAATGGACGGTTGACCAAAGTGGGATCTTGGTCAGCCTCATAGGGGTTGCGGCGACGTCTTTCCCAGAACTCCTTGGCTGGCATTTCTGGCACAGTTTTGCCTGGCTTTGGCTTAACACTAGGCTTCTTCTGGAGTTGGGGTGGAGGAGCAGCACTTGAGGAACCTCCTGCAGACTCAGTTGTACGGTACCACTTGGACGTGGCACGACCGGGGTTGACACGCCGAGCTTGATGCTTAGAAAGCTCATCACCTGGAACCACACACACGAACACGCAAACAACCAGAAAGAACGAGCATAAGCCACCAAACACAACCAAAAAGGATCACTGATTAGTAGAAGAATGGTGGAAACTGGTAGAGACCGGTAGTACCGCGACCAGTTAGCGGCAGTACCGCTCCAAGCGGTAGTACCGCTCCAGGGGGAGCGGTAGTACCGCTTGAGACGGGAAACACCAGTTTCCTACTGCCGTGGTCAGATCCGGCACTACCGTCCTACCAAATTCAAAAATACTCCTACCAAACACCAATCCAAACTGCCTAGAAGCCTTCTCCATCCTACTCAAGCCTAGATTTGCCAAAAATTTAGAGATGCAACCACTATTGCCCCTAAGGTGCTAGATTGGAAATCTAGACAAGAAGAAAGAGGGAACGGGGGCAATACTAGAATCCATGGCAAGAGGACAAGGTGGGGATCGACTCCACCGAAGGAAATGGAGAGGAGCGCCCCGGAGAGGAGGGCAATACTAGTACCATACAAATATGGTTAAAGTGAAAGACTAGCTCAGTTTATGCATAATGGGGGGAGGGAGAGTTCATTGAGAGAACACCACTCCCCCCATGTCCATGCCTACATGTAAACTAGACAACAAGTAGAGTGTGGTGGGGGGTGCACGGGTTCAAGTGACATTGCTCAAATCAATGATATTTAGCTCATACCTTAACTCGCGAAATCTTGCTTCATCCAAGGGCTTCGTGAAAATATCTGCAAGGTTATCATGAGTGTTGACATACTTGAGCTCGATCTCCCCTTGCCTAATGTGATCCCGGATGAAGTGATATCGGATCTCAATATGCTTCATCTTGAAGTGTTGCACCGGGTTGAGAGAAATCTTGATGGCACTTTCATTGTCACACCAAAGAGGCACTTTGTCACAAATGACACCGTACTCCTTTAAATTTTGCGTCATCCATAAGAGTTGTGCACAACAACTACCGGCCGCCACATATTCTGCTTCGGTGGGCGATAGAGATACACAACTTTGCTTCTTAGAAGACCAACTTACCAAAGAGCAACCAAGAAATTGGCACCCTCCGGAAGTGGACTTCCTATCCACCTTGTCTCCCGCCCAATCAGAATCCGTGAACCCTTCAAGCTTGAAGTTAGCTCCTCTTGGGTACCATAGGCCAAAGTTTGTGGTATGAGCCAAATATCGAAAGATTCGCTTGACTGCCACATAGTGGATTTCCTTTGGTGCGGCTTGGAACCATACACACATTCCCACACTCAACATGATATCCGGTCTAGATGCAGAAAGGTAAAGCAAGGAACCAATCATAGAGCGATATACCTTTTGATCCACCGCTTTACCATTGGGATCAATGTCAAGTTGGCACTTGGTGGGCATCGGAGTAGAGGCCGGCTTGACATCACTTAGCTTGAATCTCTTAAGCATGTCTTGAGTGTATTTGGCTTGGTTGATGAAGGTACCTTCTCTTCTTTGTTTGACATCAAAGCCAAGGAAGAACTTCAACTCTCCCATCAAGGACATATTGAACTTAGAGGTCATGAGAGCGGAAAATTCTTCATTGAAAGCTTTGTTAGGAGAACCAAAGATAATGTCATCAACATATAGTTGGCACACAAACAACTCCCCTTTGACCTTCTTAGTAAAAAGAGTGGGATCGATTAGCCCAACTTCAAATCCACGATCTTGTAACAACTCGGTAAGGTGGTCATACCACGCACGTGGGGCTTGTTTAAGGCCATAGAGTGCCTTATAGAGTTGATACACATGATCCGGGAAGTAAGGATCCTCAAACCCGGGGGGTTGCTTGACATCAACCAACTCATTAATGGGACCATTAAGAAAAGCACTTTTCACATCCATTTGTTGCAACTTAAAGTTGTGATGGGAAGCATAAGCAATCAACAAACGAATGGATTCAAGGCAAGCAATGGGAGCAAAGGTTTCACCGTAGTCGATACCCTCGACTTGGGAGTAGCCTTGTGCTACCAATCTTGCCTTGTTGCGAATGATGTTCCCATGAGCATCTTGCTTGTTCTTGAAGATCCACTTGGTTCCAATGATGTTATGGTTCCCCGAAGGCCTTGGCACCAACCTCCACACCTTGTTGTACTCGAAGTTGTTGAGTTCTTCATGCATGGCATTGAGCCAATCCGAGTCTTCGAGCGCCTCATACACCTTATGGGGTTCAACACAAGAGACAAACGCATGATGTTCACAATAATTTGCTAATTGTCTACGAGTGCTTACCCCCTTTCTTAGGCTTCCAACCACATTCTCCATGAGATGACCTTTGGTGGTGAGTTTGGAAGCAATCTTCGCGGCACAACGCTCTAATTCCTCCTCGGATGTGGAAGGAGGAGGGTTCACTTGATCATCTTGAGCGTCGTCATGAGCTTGTTCTTGATCTTGAGCTTGCTCGAGGGGGAGAACTTGACCTTGGGTATCATTTGGAGGTTCACCATCATCTTGAGATTGATCTTGACCTTGGTCTTGTTCCCGAGGTTGAGGGCCTACACTTTGTTCTTCGGAAGCGTGTGGGTCTTGAGTAGGTGAAGGCTCCACTGGAGTGGAGCATTGTCCTTCTCCTTCGGGCACAAGGGGTTCCCCAATGGGTAGAATATGACCAATACCCATTCTTCTTATGGCTTGGGGAGGAATTTCATCACCTACATCACAAGTACCACTTTGCTCCACTTGGGAGCCGTTATTTTTGTCAAACTCCATGTTACGCGTCTCCTCAATGAGTCCGTTGGACTTGTTGAGAACACGGTAAGCATGAGAGTTTGTAGCATAACCAACAAATATGCCCTCATAAGCTCTAGCCTCGAATTTAAAGAAACGAACACCTTTCTTGAGAATGAAACACTTACACCCGAACACCCGGAAGTACTTGAGATTGGGCTTGTTCTCGGTGAGTATCTCATAAGGAGTCTTGTTCAAGCCTTTGCGGAGATAGAGCCGATTGGATGCATGACATGCAGTGTTGATGGCTTCGGCCCAAAAGTTGTATGGAGACTTGAACTCCGCCATCATGGTCCTTGCCGCATCCATCAACGTCCGGTTCTTCCTCTCCCAACACCATTTTGTTGAGGGGTATATGGTGCAGAATATTGGTGCTTGATCCCCTCATCACTAAGAAACTCATCCAAGGTGTAGTTCTTGAACTCGATGCCGTTGTCACTTCTTATTGTCAAGATCTTTGCATTATGTTGACGTTGAGCTTCATTTGCAAAGTCGATGACGGTTTGTTGAGTCTCACTCTTCCTATTGAAGAAGTATACCCAAGTGTATCTTGAATAATCGTCCACAATCACCAAGCAATACTTTCTACCCCCAAGACTATCAAAGGATGGAGGCCCAAAGAGGTCCATGTGCAGGAGCTCCAAGGGTCTCTTTGAGTAGATGATAGTCGTGGGAGGGTGAGCCATCTCATGAAGCTTTCCTTCGATACAAGCACTGCAAGCACGATCTTTGGCAAAACTAACATTCGTTAGTCCACGGACATGGTCCCCCTTGAGAAGACTTTGCAAAGATCTCATATTGACGTGGGCTAAATGGCGGTGCCAAAGCCATCCCACATCAACTTTAGCCATTAGGCATGTCGCGGTCTTAGTGGGTTGCTTCAAAAAGTTAATCACATAGGGACCATTCCCGACATGCCCAACAAAGGCTACTTTAAGAGTCTTGCTCCACAAGAGGGCCATGATATCAATATCAAAGAAGGTGGCAAAGCCCATGAGTGCGAGTTGACAAACGGAAAGTAAATTGAACGCAAGGGACTCAACAAGCATGACTTTCTCGATCGTTAGATCATGAGAAATGACAACCTTGCCAAGACCCAATACCTTAGAATGTGAGGCATCACCCCATTCGATATTGGTGGGCATAGATGGGATCTTGTGCACGTCCACCACCAAGTCCTTGCTCCCGGTCATATGATTTGTTGCTCCACTATCGAGCAACCATGACCCCCCACCGGAAGCAAACACCTACAAGAGATCAATGCTTGATTTTAGGTACCCATTGAGTAATGGGTCCTTTGATGTTAGTAACAAGGGTCTTAGGAACCCAAATAGACCATTCAATGTACTCATAAGAAGAACCAACAAATTTAGCATAAACATGCCCATCACTAGCACGGCACAACACATAAGAGGGGTTAAAGTCGCCGGCTTTGTTGGGAGAGATGGCTTTGCGCTCTTTGGCATCACCATTCTTTGCATTATTCTTCTTCTCCTTAGGAGCACCCTCTCCCTCCTTCACAAAGGTTTGCTTGAGCGGGGGAGGTCGATTGGTCTTGTTATTCTTCTCCTTGTTCTTCTTCTTGTTCTTGGACTTGGGTGAGAACCCAACTCCCTCCTTGCCAACAACTTCCTTTTGATTGCTCAAAAGGTCATTTAGGTTCTTCTCGCCTTGTATGCATGACACAAGACCTTTCTCGAGTTGTTCCTTCAACTTGACATTCTCTTCCACAAGATGCACATGCTCACAACATGGGTTAGTAGAATTTGCATTATCAATCAAGACCATGTGAGGAAATGTGGCCTTTTCCTTGGTTAGCTTAACTTGGAGTTGAGCATGAGACTCCTTGAGGTTTGCATGAGCACCTTTCAAGACCTTATGGGCCTTGTCAAGTACATCAAACTCCTCCTTGAGTCTAACATGATCAACCCCAAGTTTAGCCTTCACGGAAGTTAGAACACGAGACACAACAAGAGCATGATCAAGATCTTTCTTTAGTTTGGCATGGTCATCGTTGTGTGACTCCTCAAGAGCCAAACGATGCCCACACTCTTCCTCAAGAGCATTAGAGAGATCCGATATCTCATCGGCATAGTCACGACTATGACTTTCCATCTTAGATATGGTTTCTTCGTGAGCCTCGATCATGTCATTGGCTTCACCAAGTTGTTCCAAGAGAGCAACGAAGTGCTTCTTGGATTTGCCCTTGAGCTTACTCATGAATGACTCAAATTCACTTACCTCCTCATTAGACCCCTTACCATTATCAAGGCCATCCGTTGAAGGAGGATTATGAATAATGGTGGTTTTGATGTTGGGGGTTACCTTGTTGGTGGCTTTAGCCATGAGGCACTTGGCGGTGATGTTCTCGTTGGGTGAATCGAAGAGAGACACCCGGGGAGTTGTGGCAATGGCAATGGATGCCATAGCCGTTGCTTCACTATCTTCATCATCATCGTCATCCTCACGGTATTCTTCTTGAACTACCAACCTGCTTGTAGGAGCCGTCTTGGTGAAGTTGTTCTTGTTTGGGAAGGACTTGGATTTGTCTTTTCAGATGAACTTGCCACCATTGTATTCCCGCTTCTCGTAAGGACAATCCACAACGAAATGGCTCACATAGCCACAGTTGAAACAAGTTCTAACTCGTTACTTACCCTTGAGGCCACTTGAGTTGTTCTTGTTGAAGTTGGGTCTTGTATTATTCTTACTCCAAAATTGTCTTGAGGCAAGAGCCATGTACTCATGATAATCATACTTCGTGTCTTCGGGGTTGCTCTCCTCATCTTCCTCTTCTTCTTCTTCTTCCACACTAACCTTGGCCTTCAAGGCAAGATTGGGCTTCTTTTCCCTTTGAGAACGGAGCACCGCATTGTCGGCGGTCTTGTCCAAGATGCTCATTGCAATGAACTCATCCAACACTTCACCTGAGGTCATGGAGTGGAAGTCCGGTCTTTGACGAATAATGGAGGACATGGCCTTGTTGTAGGGCATCATGGCCTTGAGGAACTTGCGCTTGATCCAATTGTCATCCGTGTCCTTGCTCCCATGATCTCGGAGTGCGACCGCGAGTTTGGTCACTCTTCGAAAGAGGTCACAAGGTTCTTCATCTTCTTTCATTGCAAACTCATCGGCTTCATCTTGCACTACTTCATAGTTGGAGCGTTGAATGCTAGCACTTCCTCGATAGAGAGACACAACACATTTCCTTGCGTCTTTAGCCATGGCATGAGGACGAAGATGAGGGAGATCTTCGGGAAGGATTGCATCTTGGATGATGAAGAGAGCACTTTCATTGAATTGATTATCCACGGCTTCTCGAGGGGCGAAGTTGCTTGGGTCATGTGGATAGAAACCTTCTTCTATAATTCTCCAAAGATTAGTATTCACATGCTTTAAATGGTGCTTGAAACGATAAACCCAAGCATCAAAATCCTCATTTTTCACAATCTTAGGAGGTGGACCGGCATGATTTAAATGAGTAGTGGGAATCGGTCCACCATAAGTAGGAGGTTCCACATGGGCAAAGATGCCGGAGCCATTTCTACCACTAGTAGAAGGACCATTTTCACTATTAGCTTCCCCCTTGTCGGAGGTGGCATTCGTCACCTTGTTAGTGGGATCACCCACTTTCATCGGCGAGGTAGATAGTTTAAGTCCTTCTAGGAATTCAGAAAACATGCTTTTAACCTCGGCCATCATGGAGGTTTTCAATGTGTCTAAAGCCACATTGAATTCCTCACATGAGACCAGGTTCCCCCTTCGGCCGAAGACGAGATAGGATTCACACCGGAGTGCTCCTCTGCACCGTCGTTGATGTCAACCATACTCTTCGGATGACAAAGTCCTTAATAAAGAGACGAGGCTCTGATACCAATTGAAAGGATCGATATGGTTGACTAGAGGGGGGGGGGTGAATAGCCAACTAATTTTTTTTAACCTTTTCTTTAACAATTTAAACCTTGCAACAAAATAGATTGTCTAGATGTGCAACTACGTGGATAACCTATATGATGCAAAGACAACTAGCACACAAGCAAGCAATAGATACAACACAAGTAAGCTTGCAAAAGTAAAGGCACGAAATAACCAAGAGTGGAGCCGGTGGAGACGAGGATGTGTTACCAAAGTTCCTTCCTTTTAAAGGGAAGTACGTCTCCGTTAGAGCGGTGTGGAGGCACAATGCTCCCCAAGAAGCCACTAGGGCCACCGTAATCTCCTCACGCCCTCACACAATGTGAGATGCCGTGATTCCACTATTGGTGCCCTTGAAGGCGGCAACCGAACCTTTACAAGCAAGATTGGGGCTATCTCCACAACACTTGGAGGCTCCCAACAACACCACGAAGCTTCACCACAATGGAGTATGGCTTCGAGGTGACCTCAACCGTCTATGGTGCTCAACACCCAAGAGTAACAAGATCCGCTAGGGATAAGTGGGGGAATCAAATTTCTCTTGGTGGAAGTGTAGATCGGGGCCTTCTCAACCAATCCTGAGCAAATCAACAAGTTTGATTGGCTAGGGAGAGAGATCGGGCGAAAATGGAGCTTGGAGCAACAATGGAGCTTTGGGGAGAAGAGGTGAGTCAACTTTGGGGAAGAAGACACCTTTATATAGTGGGGGAAACAATCCAACCGTTACCCACCAACCAGCCACGCACAGAGCGGTACTACCGCTTGGGCAGGGTGGTACTACCGCTGATAAGCGGTACTACCGCTTCCTCCCAGCGGTACTGCCGCGCTGACGAGGGAAGCAGGGTCCTGGCCCCAGAGCGGTACTATCGCGGAAGTATAGGCGGTACTACCTCTTGGAGTGGTACTACCGCCCCTACTGCCGCTACTAGTACCGTAAAACCCGACACGAAAAACAACAGTCGAGAATCGAGGCGGTAGTAGCCCGGAACCACTGCGGTACTACGACCGAAGCTCACAAGCGGTACTACCGATCGGGGAGCGGTACTACCGCTTGACGAGCTTCGGCGGTACTACCGCTGAATACCTCGGTACTACCGCTGGGACAGGACAGGCAGGCACAAGTTAAGGAAAGAAGGCTCCAAGGAAGCGGAAAGAGGCAACGGGTGTGATAAGGATGTGTACGTGTTGATTCCACCCTAGCCTTTCCAAACCGGATCCCCTCTTGATAGTACGGTGACTCCTACGAAACTAGACCACCAACCGAGAAACGGAAGGAGCTACACCGTCTTGAATAAAACACCGAGGGGAAGTAATCGTCTCGTGCCAAAGGATGAATCTCTGAAAGAACTCAACGCACACGATTAGTCCGCAAAAGCATTGCCATCAATCACCAAAACATCTTGGGGACACATATGCCCTTACAATCTCCCCCTTTTTGGTGGATTGATGACAATACGAGATTTGCACAAATAGGGAAGATGAAGGATCATCGCAAAGCCCCACCGTCCTAAAATGTAGAAGGGCTCCCCCTGGATGTGTGCTGTCTAGATAAGTGCTTTGGACTGCACGGCACAGATACCAGGATCAACGCTCCCCCTACATTTTGGAGACCAACTAACTAAGCAAGATATATGAGAGCAACATAGATAACAGGATAAGCATGCAACTCATAAGCTAGATAGATAATCTAGATAGACATAGATAACATGATATATGAGAGCAACATAGATAACAGGATAAGCATGCAACTCATAAGCTAGATAGATAAGCTAGATAGACATAGATAAAGATATTCGAAAGATAAGGTAGCATATGTCTCACACCATATGACTAGAACTTAGGTCTCACTGACACAAACCAGACACAAACCAAACCAGGCAAACGCGAGAAAACACAAAAGACGGAAAACACAACACAAATCCATAAACTCTCTCCCCCTTTGGCACCGAGACACCAAAAAGGAGAGGGAGTGTTGCTACAGCTCCAGGTGATAGCAAGAGAATCAGATCTCAGCGGGATCGTCTTCGCCACCATCACCGGTCGGGAACTGCTCGGCATCAGAATCGGTCCACGGGCAGTGCTGCTGAATCCACTCCTCCTCCTCAGTAAGCTGGTCCTCAGATCCACTGTTAACGGTGGCACCCAACTGGCGCATGAGCTCCTTGTGACGACGATGGGCCTTCTTCTCACCCACATGAGTCATGTACTGACCGTGAGCCTCCATGCAGAACAGCTTCCTCATCTTGAGCTTGAGCTTCTTTGCCCAAGAGGGTTCTGCTGCAGAAGGCACATAGTCATCGTCATCCTCAGCCTCAGCCTCAGCCTCCTCCTCGGTCTCCATGGCAGTGGCAGACGAAGGAACTCCAGTTTTAGGGACCTGAGAGCCCCAGTTGTCCTTCTTCCTTAGATGCTTGACGTCATGAGAAACCAACTCCCCGGTCTCTAGCATCACCTTGGGATAGACACGACCCCAGGCCTGCTCAATAAGCAGCATGATGAACGGACCATAAATCGGGCACTTGCGTTCGGAGATAGCAGATAACAACTCAGACCACATAACATGGGATATGTCCTGGAACTCTCTGGTGTTTTGTTCCTTCTCACGCTGGCAGAAGAGAAGCATGTCCACAAGATAAGAATGAACCATATCCAGATTCCCGATGCGAGGGAAAAGAGTCTCACAGAAGACACGGTGAAGAATGTCCAGAAAGGCAGGAAGCTCATATGTTTCCTTCTTCGTCTCAGGGTTGATCTTCAAAGTGCAGTATGACCATAGAGCTTGCTTGTGAGTGGTGGAGGGTTTGCGGTGAGGGCAAAAGCCGACAAGAGACGCAAGCCCTTGATCTTACACCCCAATCAATTCCATGAACGCCTTCCACTTGACTGAAAGCAACTTGCCATTGGTCATCCAAGTCAGTGTCCTGTCCTCATCAGTCCCGAGATGAACCGTGGCATAGAATTGGGCCACAATATCAGCATCATAATCTTTATTGAATTGCATGACACCAAGAATGTTCAGTTGAGTGCACATCTGAAGAACTTCACCAAAGTAATCAAGATCCTCCTCCATATGGTCGGTGTCGATGGAGTGCACGTTAACATAGAGGTTCTTCTTGGCCTTGAGAACATCAAAGAAGATGGCAAACTGAAACCTGTTCCAGAACGGACGGTTGACCAAAGTGGGATCTTGGTCAGCCTCATAGGGGTTGCGGTGATGTCTTGCCCAGAACTCCTTGGCTGGCATTTCTGGCACAATTTTGCCTGGCTTTGGCTTGACACTAGGCTTCTTCTGGAGTTGGGGTGGAGGAGCAGCACTTGAGGAACCTCTTGCAGACTCAGTTGTACGGTACCGCTTGGACGTGGCACGACCGGGGTTGACACGCCGAGCCTGATGCTCAGGAAGCTCATCACCTGGAACCACACACACGAACACGCAAACAACCAGAAAGACCGAGCATAAGCCACCAAACACAACCAAAAAGGATCACTGATTAGTAGAAGAATGGTGGAAACTGGTAGAGAGCGGTAGTACTGCGACCAGTTAGCGACAGTACCGCTCCAAGCGGTAGTACCGCTCCAGGGGGAGCGGTAGTACTGGTTGAGATGGGAAACAGCAGTTTCCTACTGCCGTGGTCAGATCCGGCACTACCGTCCTACCAAATTCAAAAATACTTCTACCAAACACCAATCCAAACTGCCTAGAAGCCTTCTCCATCCTACTTAAGCCTAGATTTGGCCAAAAATCTAGAGATGCAACCACTATTGCCCCTAAGATGCTAGATTGGAAATCTAGACAAGAAGAAAGAGGGAACGGGGGCAATACCGACATCCATGGCAAGAGGACAAGGTGGGGATCGACTCCACCGAAGGAAATGGAGAGGAGCGCCCCGAAGAGGGAGATCCGCCGGAGCCCTCCCGCGGCGCCGGTTGCTGGAGAGACGGACAGGGACGTGGGGGTGAGCGAATGGGTATGGGGGAGAAGAAAACTCCCCCTACCCCCAATATAACCTCCTGCCCCCGCCTCGCAGCGGTAGTACCGTGCTGGTGGGCGGTAGTACCGCTCAGCAACCACGGGCGCCTAAACACACAACTTAAGCTCAAAAAAGAACAGGAAAAACACAGCCATGAAAGAAGAAGGACCAACTAGACAACAAACACACTAAAACAGAACAGAACACACCTCTTCAAGAGAGGGCGGTGGCCGAGGCCACCTATGTTTGAGTCAAGAGGTATGGCGTCGCGAAGATTTTAACCTTGGACCCATGACCAAAACTCGTCCTTGAAGCACTAGTACCATACAAATATGGTTAAAGTTAAAGACTAGATCAGTTTATGCATAATGGGGGGAGGGAGAGTTCATTGAGAGAACAACACTCCCCCTATGTCCATGCCTACATATAAACTAGACAACAAGTAGAGTGTGGTGGGGGGTGCACGGGTTCAAGTCACATTGATCAAATCAATGATATTTAGCTCATACCTTAACTCGCGAAATCTTGCTTCATCCAAGGGCTTCGTGAAAATATCGGCAAGGTTATCATGAGTGTTGACATACTTGAGCTCGATCTCCCCTCGCCTAATGTGATCCCGGATGAAGTGATACCGGATCTCAATATTCTTCGCCTTGAAGTGTTGCACCGGGTTGAGAGAAATCTTGATGGCACTTTCATTGTCACACCAAAGAGGCACTTTGTCACAAATGACACCGTACTCCTTTAAAGTTTGCCTCATCCATAAGAGTTGTGCACAACAACTACTGGCCACCACATATTCTGCTTTGGTGGGTGAGAGAGATACACAACTTTGCTTCTTAGAAGACCAACTTACCAAAGAGCAACCAAGAAATTGGCACCCTCCGGAAGTGGACTTCCTATCCACCTTGTCTCCCGCCCAATCAGAATCCATGAATCCTTCAAGCTTGAAGTTAGCTCCTCTTGGGTACCATAGGCCAAAGTTTGGGGTATGAGCCAAATATCGAAAGATTCGCTTGACTTCCACATAGTGGATTTCCTTTGGTGCGGCTTGGAACCGTGCACACATTCCCACACTCAACATGATATCCGGTCTAGATGCAGAAAGGTAAAGCAAGGAACCAATCATAGAGCGATATACCTTTTGATCCACCGCTTTACCATTGGGATCAATGTCAAGTTGGCACTTGGTGGGCATCGGAGTAGAGGCCGGCTTGACATCACTTAGCTTGAATCTCTTAAGCATGTCTTGAGTGTATTTGGCTTGGTTGATGAAGGTACCTTCTCTTCTTTGTTTGACATCAAAGCCAAGGAAGAACTTCAACTCTCCCATCAAGGACATATTGAACTTAGAGGTCATGAGAGCGGAAAATTCTTCATTGAAAGCTTTGTTAGGAGAACCAAAGATAATGTCATCAACATATAGTTGGCACACAAACAACTCCCCTTTGACCTTCTTAGTAAAAAGAGTGGGATCGATTAGCCCAACTTCAAATCCACGATCTTGTAACAACTCGGTAAGGTGGTCATACCACGCACGTGGGGCTTGTTTAAGGCCATAGAGTGCCTTATCGAGTTGATACACATGATCTGGGAAGTAAGGATCCTCAAACCCGGGGGGTTGCTTGACATCAACCAACTCATTAATGGGACCATTAAGAAAAGCACTTTTCACATCCATTTGTTGCAACTTAAAGTTGTGATGGGAAGCATAAGCAATCAACAAACGAATGGATTCAAGGCAAGCAATGGGAGCAAAGGTTTCACCGTAGTCGATACCCTCGACTTGGGAGTAGCCTTGTGCTACCAATCTTGCCTTGTTCCGAATGATGTTCCCATGAGCATCTTGCTTGTTCTTGAAGATCCACTTGGTTCCAATGATGTTATGGTTCCCCGAAGGCCTTGGCACCAACCTCCACACCTTGTTGTACTCGAAGTTGTTGAGTTCTTCATGCATGGCATTGAGCCAATCCGAGTCTTCGAGCGCCTCATACACCTTATGGGGTTCAACACAAGAGACAAACGCATGATGTTCACAATAGTTTGCTAATTGTCTACGAGTGCTTACCCCCTTTCTTAGGCTTCCAACCACATTCTCCATGAGATGACCTTTGGTGGTGAGTTTGGAAGCAATCTTCGCGGCACAACGCTCTAATTCCTCCTCAGATGTGGAAGGAGGAGGGTTCACTTGATCATCTTGAGCGTCGTCATGAGCTTGTTCTTGATCTTGAGCTTGCTCGAGGGGGAGAACTTGACCTTGGGTATCATTTGGAGGTTCACCATCATCTTGAGATTGATCTTGACCTTGGTCTTGTTCCCGAGGTTGAGGGCCTACACTTTGTTCTTCGGAAGCATGTGGGTCTTGAGTAGGTGAAGGCTCCACTGGAGTGGAGCATTGTCCTTCTCCTTCGGGCACAAGGGGTTCCCCAATGGGTAGAATATGACCAATACCCATTCTTCTTATGGCTTGGGGAGGAATTTCATCACCTACATCACAAGTACCACTTTGCTCCACTTGGGAGCCGTTATTTTTGTCAAACTCCATGTTACGCGTCTCCTCAATGAGTCCGTTGGACTTGTTGAGAACACGGTAAGCATGAGAGTTTGTAGCATAACCAACAAATATGCCCTCATAAGCTCTAGCCTCGAATTTAGAGAAACGAACACCTTTCTTGAGAATGAAACACTTACACCCGAACACCCGGAAGTACTTGAGATTGGGCTTGTTCTCGGTGAGTATCTCATAAGGAGTCTTGTTCAAGCCTTTGCGGAGATAGAGCCGATTGGATGCATGACATGCAGTGTTGATGGCTTCGGCCCAAAAGTTGTATGGAGACTTGAACTCCGCCATCATGGTCCTTGCCGCATCCATCAACGTCCGGTTCTTCCTCTCCCAACACCATTTTGTTGAGGGGTATATGGTGCAGAATATTGGTGCTTGATCCCCTCATCACTAAGAAACTCATCCAAGGTGTAGTTCTTGAACTCGATGCCGTTGTCACTTCTTATTGTCAAGATCTTTGCATTATGTTGACGTTGAGCTTCATTTGCAAAGTCGATGACGGTTTGTTGAGTCTCACTCTTCCTATTGAAGAAGTATACCCAAGTGTATCTTGAATAATCGTCCACAATCACCAAGCAATACTTTCTACCCCCAAGACTATCAAAGGATGGAGGCCCAAAGAGGTCCATGTGCAGGAGCTCCAAGGGTCTCTTTGAGTAGATGATAGTCGTGGGAGGGTGAGCCATCTCATGAAGCTTTCCTTCGATACAAGCACTGCAAGCACGATCTTTGGCAAAACTAACATTCGTTAGTCCATGGACATGGTCCCCCTTGAGAAGACTTTGAAGATCTCATATTGACGTGGGCTAAATGGCGGTGCCAAAGCCATCCCACATCATCTTTAGCCATTAGGCATGTCGCGGTCTTAGTGGGTTGCTCCAAAAAGTTAATCACATAGAGACCATTCTCGACATGCCCAACAAAGGCTACTTTAATAGTCTTGCTCCACAAGAGGGCCATGATATCAATATCAAAGAAGGTGGCAAAGCCCATGAGTGCGAGTTGACGAACGGAAAGTAAATTGAACGCAAGGGACTCAACAAGCATGACTTTCTCGATCGTTAGATCATGAGAAATGAAAACCTTGCCAAGACCCAATACCTTAGAATGTGAGGCATCACCCCATTCGACATTGGTGGGCATAGATGGGATCTTGTGCACATGCACCACCAAGTCCTTGCTCCCGGTCATATGATTTGTTGCTCCACTATCGAGCAACCATGATCCCCCACCGGAAGCAAACACCTACAAGAGATCAATGCTTGATTTTAGGTACCCATTGAGTAATGGGTCCTTTGATGTTAGTAACAAGGGTCTTAGGAACCCAAATAGACCATTCAATGTACTCATAAGAAGAACCAACAAATTTAGCATAAACATGCCCATCACTAGCACGGCACAACACATAAGAGGGGTTAAAGTCGCCGGCTTTGTTGGGAGAGATGGCTTTGCGCTCTTTGGCATCACCATTCTTCGCATTGTTATTCTTATCCTTAGGAGCACCCTCTCCCTCCTTCACAAAGGTTTGCTTGAGCGGGGGAGGTCGATTGGTCTTGTTATTCTTCTCCTTGTTCTTCTTCTTGTTCTTGGACTTGGGTGAGAACCCAACTCCCTCCTTGCCCACAACTTCCTTTTGATTGCTCAAAAGGTCATTTAGGTTCTTCTCGCCTTGTATGCATGACACACACTACTAGGAAAAGGCCTACTAATGGCGCACCGGTTTTGCCTACTAATGGCTCACTACCGGTGCGCCATTAGTATCACGCCACTAGTATTTTTTACTAATGGCGCACCACTGGTGCGCCATTAGTATCTGGTGTACTAATGGTGCACCATGCAGTGCGCCATTAGTTTTGCCCATAGTGCGCCACTAGTGTCTGCTATACTAATTGCGCACCACATGGTAGTGCGCCATTAGTAACAATTTTTTTAATTTTTTTCTTAATATCAGGTCACTATTTCACATATGAGAAATCCAACACACATATATATACAACAAGCATCCATATAACAATCATAGCCAACACACAAGTTCCATCATTACATATTACAAAAGTTTCAGATTGCTCATCCAACACCGTTATCCATCAATTCACAAAAGTTTCACATTGATACAAAATAAAAACACAAATGGAAAAGAAGCACTCCATCCATGCAAGCTTCCGTGAATTAAATCAAATCTGCAAAATGATAAACAAGTTAGAAGAAGAAGAAGAAGAAGACTAGAAGAACACTAGAAGAAGAAGAACACTAGAAGAAGAATAAGAAGAATTTTGGAAAAGAAGAAGAATAAGAAGAAGACTATAAGCTTATTATGTAAACTTGATCATTTTGTGCTAACAGAAGTTATTTTGGAGCTAACCTATAGGAAACTAAGCATATAAGCTCTAAGTTAGCATATTAGAGCCAACTTAGGTAAAATGAAGCTAACCTATGTCATTTTGGAAAAGAAGAAGAATAAGAAGAAGACTATAAGCTTATTATGTAAACTTGATCATTTTGTGCTAACATAAGTTATTTTGGAGCTAACCTATAGGAAACTAAGCATATAATTAAGCTCTAAGTTAGCATATTAAAGCCAACTTAGGTAAAATGAAGCTAACCTATAGGAAACTAAGCATATTAGAGATAACATAGGTAACTAAGTATATATATATATATATATATATATATACATATATCATTTTGGAGATCTGACATACCTGACAAAGTTCAGTTCTCATGCATTGTTCTTCTCCTTCTCCTTCTCCTTCCTCAGCCTGATGCGCCAAGAGCGGCGAGGCGGTGGAGGCAGTGGAGGCAGTGGGATGTAGTCTTCTACCACAATTGGCGTGGTCATGTCGCCCAGCTGTGGGATCGCCGGTGCCACCACCGGTGCGTGGTCATTGTCAGGCACCACAACCATCGCGAGGCCACCTTCAGGCACGACCATCGCTAGGTCATCCTCAGCCACCTCCATCTCTTGCCCATGGTCAGCCACCACCATCTCTTGCCCATGGTCAGCCACCACCATCTCTTGCCCTTGGTCAGCCACTACCAGTGCTAGGTCATCCTCAACCTGATGCCCATCGTCATCCTGCAGCTCCTCATCCCCACTCTGCTCCTCTTCTCCCGCACTCCAGTCCGGATCATCCTTCTTGTTGTCTATGCTGCTGCCAGAATCGCTGCTACTTTCGCTACAGCCAGAATCGCTGCTGCCAGAATCGCTGCTGCCAGTGTCGCTGCTGCTGCTCCCATTACCTGTCCAAAATGCAACAACGACTGTTAACAATCGATGTGAGACAAAGCCAAATGTAGAGGAATAAGAAGAGGCAGAACGTACGGGCATCATCATCATCAGCGTAGCGCATGCGACACATAGTTGTGTTGAACACCTTCACGATGAGCATGGTGGCGTCGTCGTCGTACCTGAAGAGAAGGAAGTACCCCAGCCGCAGGTCATAGGCACGGTAGAACTTCTCCCACCCACGAGACAAGTACATGTGGCCCTCCTTGATCACCAACTCCACATCCCACTACCTACGAAACCCGCTGCCGGCCTGTCGCAACTTCACATTATTTGGCGGATCTTCACCCGTCAGCATGTTCATAAAACTGTCAGGCAGCCTCTGCAGTTTGGGACAATGAGTGATGTAGCAAACACCAGATATCATAATGAGATGGGTAAAGGGGAGATCTCTCATTTTATATACCTGCGTCATGGATGATACTGAAGTCTCAAGTATGATAGTGAAGAACTCGGAAGCATCCAACTCGTACTACGGTGTCGCAGAGCGGCGGTGGCTGCTTCCCGCCATCTATGATAAGCAGCAGAAGAGACCAATTAGTACCCTTACAACAGATCATAAAACATGCATGATAACAGGCATTAGTCGCAAGTACCCCATATGTCCCATTTTTAGCAAAGTCATGCTAAAATTCACGGAAAATTTCAGCATGACCTTTGCTGAAAATAGGACATATGGAGTACCCGAATTTGCCGGAATGGAAGTTAATCGACAATCCGGCAAACTCAAGGGCCTCTCGGGGTACCTGCACAATCATCACGACACGATGGTTGGAGACAAAACCGAGCAAACTAGCAAAATCATCAGATTTTTTTTTTTGTAAAAGATGATCATCATCTTTACAAGTCTTGCTCAATGTGATCACAAGTAATTCAGAGGCATCACAAGTAATTCAGAGCAAAGAAACAGCTTAATCCATGCCTCAGCTTATCAACAGTCATTACTTGTCAAATAAAGAAGAAGGAACAATTTATTTGTGACATAGTTACAAATGATGACAGAATGAAGCAAACACCCTACACTAGCCTAAAAAAAGGTGAAGTTTCACCCATATAAGAACAAGTGAATTCTAGTCACATTGAATCTGAAATAGAATGCAAAATGCTACTTGGTATTTTCAATCTGGATACTGCATAAATAGTGTTGGAATCTTGGTAATACACTAGTTCTAGAAGAAGTAGACAGACATATATACATCCATCTAATTCTAGAGGAAGTAGACAGAAATATGCATGAACCATCTAGCATTCAAACATATATCCGAAGGACTTGAGGATTCTTTAGTCCAAACAATACATGAACAACTGCCGATATGCTTTTCTATAGACAAAATCTCTTGTCGTAAACGGAAGACGGGAAACATCAAAACTAGCAGAAGCAGACGAAATGTGCATATATTCTATCTAGCTAAAATGTTATCACTGTCCCACCCCATAGCAAGAATGTTAATATGTTATCACTAAAATGTAAGAACAATCAATCTATTTAATATGTTATCACTGTCCCTCCCCATAGCAAGAATCACTCACTAGAGTTATTCCTCCACATAGTGGTCTATATTTCAAACAATTTGTTATAGTCAGTGGTCAAAATTGCACATATGTTGCACCTCTAACACCTAAGTCGGGAGCCACTCCGCTGCTGGCACGTCGGGAGCATCCAATTTTGAGATCCACTGTTAAACTGAAATGCTACACAGTTCCACAGAGATCCACTGTTAAACTGAAATGCTACAGTTTTAGAGAAGAGAAGAGAATGACACAATACTACTAGTCCTAGTTCCAGTACTCCACAGATTTGAGACAATATTTGACCGAATTACTAAATGACCATAAACACAATTTCATGATAAACTGCCAACAAAAACACATGGAGTACTTGACACAATACTTGCCATAGTAATAGTCAATGTTTCGCATTACTAAATGACCATTATTCCAAAATGACCCTAAAATCTTCATATGGCATCTCCAAAATGACCATTATCTCACTAAATGACCAAAATGAACATGTAACAACAATCTGTGCACACATCTGACTAGATGATCATTACTATGATATTTTGACAGCAATATGTAGACACAGTCTGATGGAAAATTTAGCATGAGTAGTTTTGATAGTTTTTCAGTTTTGAGTTTTGACATACAGTTTTGACATACAAAGGGACCAACAACAATTGATTATCTCACAGAGTTTATATACAAACAATAAATTGATTTCCTGGAAAAGCATTTCTTTCAAATTTTGGGCATCAACAGTTTCAACAGAGACAAAGTTTGTGATCCTTATATAATGCTTGGTTATGTAAGTCAGCAAGTGTACAGTACCTGGTGTTCAAAGGCCTTGGCTAGTGTTCTGAACTTCTAGATCTTGATCTCCTTGTGCCTAATCACCTGTCCCTGTCAACTATGTAAACTGCACAAGCTCTAGTGCAGATTGCAACACCTCACTGCGGGACAGTTAGATGAACATAAGCCTTCAGAGTAAAGGAAAAGAGAGATTCCATTTAATTTAATTAACACAAATGGTCTCAGTTAATTTTAATACTTCTACACTTTACTAAAAAGAAGAGAGGAAGAGAGGACATTGCTGCACAAGCACAAGTTAATTTTAATTACTCCAAGCACACATGGGTTTAGTTAATTTTAAGCTACTCCATTTAAGCTAGATAGATGTACTTCAAAATTAACAAATACTGGAGTATAGAATTTTTGCAAACTGGAGTAATTCAATGAGTTTCTGCACACTGGAGTATAGTACTTCACTGAATTCCTCGTTCTTCACATAACAAAATCAATGAACACTTTGACTCCAAAAAAAATCAATTAACCCTTTTTACCCGGCCAAGGAAAAGGCAACTTTGGCCCTTCTTTCCGTTGTTCCAGCACACAGCATAGACAGATAGGAGGCGGAGAGCTTTCGCTCTTTGCAGTTTGCACGCACACGACTTGACCGATGCTACCAGAAATCGATTAGTCCACACATAATGTGGCCCATTATGCCTCTCCTCTCCCAAATCCCCCCTCAACAGCAACCCTATTTCATCTCACGAACAAAACCTAGGGTTCGCTCGTATGACGCAAACTGGGGGCCAAAACCTAGGATCTGGCAAGCGGATGGGATGAGCGACGAGGTGGTGCGGGAGTAACCTTGCTGGCAGCAGCCGCCGCCTTGAATCGCCGTCGATCGCCGGGCTGGAGGGGGTCCCACTGCGAAAAGGGGGAGCGAGTGGGTGCGGCGAACAGGGAGGGAGCGGGAGAAGAATGCAGAGGGGGTGGGGCGAAGGGAAGCACCTCACTGCAGGACGCCACACGGTCGCCGGCCGGAGTGGCCGCAGTGGTGGAGCAGGCTGCCCCGCTCTCCCTGGCGACGGCGAGGCTGCACTGGGAGCAGTCTCCTCCTCCTCCTCGTCCTCCTCCTGGTCCTCCTCCTCCGGCTCGGGGCGCGGGGGCGTGGTGGCGGCGGCGCAGGGGAGCTGCAGTGGTGGGGGGCCTGGGGCGCGGGGGCGGCGGCGCGGGGGAGCTGCAG
>NC_057801.1:792243637-792254168 GCF_018294505.1 Triticum aestivum
ATGGCGCACCCAGCAGCGGTGCGCCATTAGTAGTTTTGCAAAAAAAAAGAATAAAAAAAAGTTCAGTACTGGCGCACTCCCTGTCTGGTGTGCCATTACTAGTTAGAACTAGTAATGGTGCACTTCGGTCTGATGCGCCATTAGTATGTATGCACAAAGTAGAGGACGTCTAACTTGTTTTTGCAGGGCATGTTGTGATGTGATATGGTCAAGACGTGAGGCTATATTTTATTGTATGAGATGATCATGTTTTGTAACCGAAGTTATCGGCAACTGGCAGGAGCCATATGGTTGTCGCTTTATTGTATGAAATGCAAACACCCTGTAATTGCTTTACTTTATCACTAAGCGGTAGCGATAGTCGTAGAAGCAATAGATGGCGTAAACGACAACGATGCTACGATGAATATCAAGGTGTCACGCCGGTGACGATGGTGATCACGACGGTGCTTCGGAGATGGAGATCACAAGCACAAGATGATGATGGCCATATCATATCACTTATCTTTATTGCATGTGATGTTTATCCTTTATGCATCTTATCTTGCTTTGATTGACGGTAGAATTTTAAGATGATCTCTCACTAATTATCAAGAAGTGTTCTCCCTGAGTATGCACCGTTGCCAAAGTTCGTCGTGCCCAGACACCACGTGATGATCGGGTGTGATAAGCTCTACGTCCATCTACAACGGGTGCAAGCCAGTTTTGCACACGCAGAATACTCAGGTTAAACTTGACAAGCCTAGCATATGCAGATATGGCCTCGGAACACGGAGACCGAAAGGTCGAGCGTGAATCATATAGTAGATATGATCAACATAGTGATGTTCACCATTGGAAAGTACTCCATCTCACGTGATGATCGGTTATGGTTTAGTTGATTTGGATCACGTGATCACTTAGATGACTAGAGATATGTCTATCTAAGTGGGAGTTCTTAAGTAATATGATTAATTGAACTTAAATTTATCATGAACTTAGTACCTGGTAGTGTTTTGCAAATTATGTTGTAGATCAATAGCTTGCGTTGTTGCTTTCATATGTTTATTTTTATATGTTCCTAGAGAAAATTGTGTTGAAAGATGTTAGTAGCAATGATGCGGATTGGATCCGTGATCTGAGATTTATCCTCATTGCTGCACAGAAGAATTATGTCTTAATGCACCGCTAGGTGACAGACCTATTGCTGGAGCAGATGCAGACGTTATGAACGTTTGGCTAGCTCAATATGATGACTACTTGATAGTTTAGTGCACCATGCTTAACGGCTTAGAATCGGGACTTCAAAGACGTTTTGAACGTCATGGACCATATGAGATGTTCCAGGAGTTGAAGTTAATATTTCAAGAAAATACCCGAGTTGAGAGATATGAAGTCTCCAACAAGTTCTATAGCTAAAAGATGGAGGAGAATCGCTTAACTAGTGAGCACGTGCTCAGATTGTTTGGGTACTACAATCGCTTGAATCAAGTGGAAGTTAATCTTCCAGATAAGATAGTGATTGACAGAATTCTCTAGTCACCATCACCAAGTTAGTAGAACTTTGTGATGAACTATAGTATGCAAGGGATGACAAAAACGATTCCCGAGCACTTCGTGATATTGAAATCAACGAAGTTAGAAATCAAGAAAGAGCATCAAGTGTTGATGGTTGACAAGATCACTAGTTTCAAGAAAAAGGGCAAAGGGAAAGAAAGAGGAACTTCAAGAAGAACAGCAAGCAAGTTGCTGCTCAAGTGAAGAAGCCCAAATCTGGTCCTAAGCCTGAGACTAAGTGCTTCTACTGCAAAGGGACTGGTCACTGGAAGCGGAACGACCCCAAGTGATTGGTGGATAAGAAGGATGGCAAAGTGAACATAAGTATATTTGATATTGATGTGTACTTTACTAGTGTTTATAGCAACCCCTCAGTATTTGATACTAGTTCAGTTGCTAAGATTAGTAACTCGAAACGGGATTGCAGAATAAACAGAGACTAGTTAAGGGTGAAGTGACGATGTATGTTGGAAGTGGTTCCAAGATTGATATGATCATCATCGCACACTCCCTATACTTTCGGGATTAGTGTTGAACCTAAATAAGTGTTATTTGGTGTTTGCGTTGAGCATGAATATGATTTGATCATGTTTATTGCAATACGGTTATTCATTTAAGTTAGAGAATAATTGTTGTTCTGTTTACATGAATAGAACCTTCTATGGTCATACACACCAACAAAAATGGTTTGTTGGATCTCGATCGTAGTAATACACATATTCATAATATTGAAGCCAAAAAGATGCAAAGTTAATAATGATAATGCAACTTATTTGTGGCACTGCCGTTTGGGTCATATCGGTGTAAAGCGCATGAAGAAACTCCATAAAGATGGATTTTCGGAATCACTTGGTTATGCATCATTTGATGCTTGCGAACCGTGCCTATTGGGCAAGATGACTAAAAACTCCGTTCTCCGGAACAATGGAACGAGCTACTGACTTATTGGAAATAATACATACCGATGTATGCGATCCAATGAGTGTTGATGCTCGTGGCAAGTATCGTTATTTTCTGATCTTCACAAGATGATTTGAGCAGATATGGGTATATCTACTTGATGAAACATAAGTCTGAAATAGTTGAAAGGTTCAAAGAATTTCAGAGTGAAATGGAAGAATCATCATAACAAGAAAATAAAGTTTCCGCGATCTGATCACGGAGACGAATATTTGAGTTATGAGTTTGGTCTTCAATTAAAACAATGTGGAATAGTTTCACAAACTCATGCCACCTGGAACACCACAACTTAATGGTGTGTCCAAACATCATAACAGTACTTTATTAGATATAGTGCAATCTATGATGTCTCTTATCGGTTTACCACTATTGTTTTGGGGTTGTGCATTAGAGACAGCTGCATTCACGTTAAAAGGGCACCATCTAAATCCGTTGATACGACAACATATGAACTGTGGTTTGGCAAGAAACCAAAGTTGTCGTTTCTTAAAGTTTGGGGCTGCGATGCTTATGTGAAGAAACTTCAACCAGATAAGCTCGAACCCAAATCGGAGAAGTGCGTCTTCATAGAATACCCAAAGGAAACTATTGGGTACACCTTCTATCACAGATCCGAAGGCAAGTTATTCGTTGCTAAGATGGATCCTTTCTAGAAAAGGAGTTTCTCTCGAAAGAAGTGAGTGGGAGGAAAGTAGAACTTGATGAGCTAATTGTACCTTCTCCCTTATTGGAAAGTAGTTCATCACAGAAATCAGTTCTAGTGACTACTACACCAATTAGTGAGGAAGTTAATGATGATGATCATGAAAACTTCAGATTAAGTTACTACAGAATCTCGTAGGTCTTACAGAGTAAGATCCGCACTAGAGTGGTACGGTAATCTTGTTCTGGAAGTTATGTTACTAGACCATGACGAACCTATGAACTATGAAGAAGCGATGGTGAGCCCAGATTCCGCAACATGGCTTGAGGCCATGAGATCTGAGATAAGATCCATGTATGAAAACAAAGTATGGACTTTGATTGACTTGCCCAATGATCGGCGAGACATTGAGATTAAATGGATCTTCAAGAGGAAGACGGACGCTGATAGTGTTACTATCTACGAAGCTAGAATTGTCGCAAAAGGTTTTCGACAAGTTCAAGGTGTTGACTACGATGAGAGTTTTTTCACTCGTATCTATGCTTAAGTCTATCTGAATCATGTTAGCAATTGCCGCATTTTATGAAATCAGGCAAATGGATAAACAAAACTGCATTCCTTAATGGCTTTCTTAAAGAAGAGTTGTATATGATGCAACCAGAAGGTTTTGTCAATCCTAAAGGTGCTAACAAATTGTGCAAGCTCTAGCGATCCATCTATGGACTGGTGCAAGCATCTCGGAGTTGGAATATATGCTTTGATGAGTTGATCAAAGCATATGGTTTTATACAGACTTTTGAAGAAACCTGTATTTACAAGAAAGTGAGTGGGAGCTCTGTAGCATTTCTAATATTATATGTGGATGACATATTGTTAATTGGAAATGATATGGAAATTCTGGATAGCATGAAAGGATACTTGAATAAGAGTTTTTCAACGCAAGACCTCGGTGAAGCTGCTTACACATTGAGCATCAAGATCTATATAGATAGATCAAGACGCTTGATAAGATTTTTCAAATGAGTACATACCTTGATAAATTTTTGAAATAGTTCAAAATGGAATAGTCAAAGAAAGGAGTTCTTGCCTGTGTTACAAGGTGTGAAGTTGAGTAAGACTCAAGACCCGACCATTGCAGAAAATAGAAAGAGAATGAAAAGTCATTCCCTATGCCTCAGTCATAGGTTCTATAAAGTATGCTATGCTGTGAACAGACCTATTGTATACCTTGCTCTGTGTTTGGCAAAGGAATACAATTTTAATCTAATAAGTAGATCACTGGTCATGGGTCAAGAATATCCTTAGTGAGGACTAAGGAGATGTTTCTCGATTATGGAGGTGATAAAAGAGCCCGTCGTAAAAGTTACAACGATGCAAGCTTTTACACCAATCCAGATGACTCTAAGTCTCAATCTGGATACATATTAAAAGTGGGAGCAATTAGCTAGAGTAGCTCCGTGCAGAGCATTGTGGACATAGAATATTTGTGAAATACATATGGCTCTGAATATGACAGACCCGTTGACTAAGCTTCTCTCACGAGCAAAACATGATCATACCTTAGTACTCTTTTGGGTGTTAATCACATAGTGATGTGAACTAGATTATTGACTCTAGTAAACCCTTTGGGTGTTGATCACATGATGATGTGAACTATGGGTATTAATCACATGCAGATGTGAATATTGGTGTTAAATCACATAGCGATGTGAACTAGATTATTGACTCTAGTGCAAGTGGGAGACTAAAGGAAATATGCCCTAGAGGCAATAATAAAGTTATTATATATTTCCTTATTTCATGATAAATGTTTATTATTCATGCTAGAATTATATTAACCGGAAACATGATACATGTGTGAATACATAGACAAACATATAGTCACTACTTGACTAGCTCATTAATCAAAGATGGTTATGTTTCCTAACCATAGACATGTGTTGTCATTTGATTAATGGGATCGCATCATTAGGAGAATGATGTGATTGACATGACCCATTCCGTTAGCCTAGCACTTGATCGTTTAGTATGTTGCTATTGCTTTCTTCATGACTTATACATGTTCCTGTAACTATGAGATTATGCAACTCCCGTTTACCGGAGGAACACTTTGGGTGCTACCAAACGTCACAACGTAACTGGGTGATTATAAAGGAGTACTACAGGTGTCTCCGAAGGTACATGTTGGGTTGGCGTATTTCGAGATTAGGTTTTGTCACTCCGATTGTCGGAGAGGTATCTCTGGGCCCTCTCGGTAATGCACATCACTATAAGCCTTGCAAGCAATGTGACCAATGAGTTGGTTACGGGATGATGCATTACGTAACGAGTAAAGAGACTTGCCGGTAACGAGATTGAACTAGGTATTGGATACCGACGATCAAATCTCGGGCAAGTAACATACCGATGACAAAGGGAACAAAGTATGTTGTTATGCGGTTTGACCGATAAAGATCTTCTTAGAATATGTAGGAGCCAATATGGGCATCCAGGTTCCGCTATTGGTTATTGACCAAGAATAGTTCTAGGTCATGTCTACATAGTTCTCGAACCCGTAGGGTCCGCACGCTTAAGGTTTCGATGACAGTTATATTATGAGTTTATGAGTTTTGATGTACCGAAGGAGTTCGGAGTCCCGGATAAGATCGGGGACATGACGAGGAGTCTCGAAATTGTCGAGACGTAAAGATCGATATATTGGACGACTATATTCGGAGTTCGGAAAGGTTCCGAGTGATTCGGGTATTTATCGGAGTACCGGAGAGTTACGGGAATTCGCCGGGGAGAAGTATTGGGCCTTATTGGGCCATACGGGAAAGAGAGAGGGGCTGCCTAGGGCAGGCCGCGCGCCCCCCAAGGCCTAGTCCGAATTGGACTAGGGGGAGGGGCCGCACCCCCTCCTTCCTTTCCTTCTCTCTTCCCCTTCCTTCTCTCCTACTCCTACTAGGAAAGGAGGAGTCCTACTCCCGGTGGGAGTAGGACTACCCCTTGGGCGCGCCTCCTCCTCCTTGGCCGGCCCTCCCCTTGCTCCTTTATATACGAGGGCAGGGGGGCACCCCATGACAACACAAGTTGATCTACGAATCGTTCCTTAGCCATGTGCGGTGCCCCCCTCCACCATATTCCACCTCGGTCATATCGTCGTGGAGTTTAGGCGAAGCCCTACGCCGGTAGAACATCATCATCGTCACCACGCCGTCGTGCTGACGGAACTCATCCCCAAAGCTTTGCTGGATCGGAGCCCGGGGATCGTCATCGAGCTGAACGTGTGCTGAACTCGGAGGTGCCGTACGTTCGGTGCTTGGATCGGTCGGATCATGAAGACGTACGACTACATCAACCGCGTTGTCATAACGCTTCCGCTTACGGTCTACGAGGGTATGTGGACAACACTCTCCCCTCTCGTTGGTATGTCATCACCATGATCTTGCGTGTACGTAGGATTTTTTTTTAAATTACTACGTTCCCCAACAGCCTTGTTGTAGGGAATCATGGCCTTGAGGAACTTGCGCTTGATCCAATTGTCATCCGTGTCCTTGCTCCCATGATCTCGCAGTGCGACCGTGAGTTTGGTCACTCTTCGAAAGAGCTCACGAGGTTCTTCATCTTCTTTCATAGCAAACTCATCGGCTTCATCTTGCACTACTTCATAGTTGGAGCGTTGAATGCTAGCACTTCCTCGATAGAGAGACACAACACATTTCCATGTGTCTTTAGCCATGGCATGAGGACGAAGATGAGGGAGATCTTCGGGAAGGATTGCATCTTGGATGATGAAGAGAGCACTTTCATTGAATTGATTATCCACGGCTTCTCGAGGGGTGAAGTTGCTTGGGTCATGTGGATAGAAACCTTCTTCTATAATTCTCCAAAGATTAGTATTCACATGCTTTAAATGGTGCTTGAAACGATAAACCCAAGCATCAAAATCCTCATTTTTCACAATCTTAGGAGGTGGACCGGCATGATTTAAATGAGTAGTGGGAATCGGTCCACCATAAGTAGGAGGTTCCACATGGGCAAAGATGCCGGAGCCATTTCTACCACTAGTAGAAGGACCTTTTTCACTATTAGCTTCCCCCTTGTCGGAGGTGGCATCCGTCACCTTTTTAGTGGGATCACCCACTTTCATCGGCGAGATAGATAGTTTAAGTCCTTCTAGGAATTCAGAAAACATGCGTTTAACCTCGGCCGTCATGGAGGTTTTCAATGTGTCTAAAGCCACATTGAATTCCTCACGTGAGACCGAGGTTCCCCCTTCGGCCGAAGACGAGATAGGATTCACACCGGAGTGCTCCTCCACACCGTCGTTGATCTCAACCATACTCTTCGGACGACAAAGTCCTTAATAAAGAGACGAGGCTCTGATACCAATTGAAAGGATCGATATGGTTGACTAGAGGGGGGAGGTGAATAGGCAACTAACAATTTTTAAGCTTTTCTTTAACAATTTAAACCATGCAACGAAATAGATTGTCTAGATGTGCAACTACGTGGACAACCTATATGATGCAAAGACAACTAGCACACAAGCAAGAAATAGATACAACACAAGTAAGCTTGCAAAAGTAAAGGCATGAAATAACCAAGAGTGGAGCCGGTGGAGACGAGGATGTGTTACCGAAGTTCCTTCCTTTTAAAGGGAAGTACGTCTCCGTTAGAGCGATGTGGAGGCACAATGCTCCCCAAGAAGCCACTAGGGCCACCGTAATCTCCTCACGCCCTCACACAATGTGAGATGCCGTGATTCCACTATTGGTGCCCTTGAAGGCGGCAACCGAACCTTTACAAGCAAGATTGGAGCTATCTCCACAACACTTGGAGGCTCCCAACAACACCACGAAGCTTCACCACAATGGAGTATGGCTTCGAGGTGACCTCAACCGTCTAGGGTGCTCAACACCCAAGAGTAACAAGATCCGCTAGGGATAAGTGGGGGGAATCAAATTTCTCTTGGTGGAAGTGTAGATCGGGGCCTTCTCAACCAATCCCGAGCAAATCAACAAGTTTGATTGGCTAGGGAGAGAGATCGGGCGAAAATGGAGCTTGGAGCAACAATGGAGCTTTGGCAAGAAGAGGTGAGTCAACTTTGGGGAAGAAGACACCTTTATATAGTGGGGGAAACAATCCAACCGTTACCCACCAACCAGCCACGCATAGAGCGGTACTACCGCTTGGGTAGGGCGGTACTACCGCTGATAAGCGGTACTACCGCTCCCTCCCAGCGGTACTGCCGCGCTGACGAGGGAAGCAGGGTCCTGGCCCCAGAGCAGTACTAACGTGGAAGTATAGGCGGTACTACCGCTTGGAGCGGTACTACCGCCCCTACTACCGCTACTAGTACCGTAAAACCCAACACGAAAAACAGTAGTTGAGAATCGAGGCGGTAGTAGCCCGGAACCACTGCGGTACTACGGCCGAAGCTCACAAGCGGTACTACCGCTGAAGACCGCGGTACTGCCGCTGGGACAGGACATGCAGGCACAGATTAAGGAAAGAAGGCTCCAAAGAAGCGAAAAGAGGCAGCGGGTGTGATAAGGATGTGTATATGTTGATTCCACCCTAGCCTTACCAAAACGGATCCCCTCTTGATAGTACGGTGACTCCTACAAAACTAGACCACCAACCGAGAAACAAAAGGAGCTACACCATCTTGAATAAAACACCGAGGGGAAGTAACCGTCTCGTGCCAAAGGATGAATCTCTGAAAGAACTCAACACACACAATTAGTCCGCAAAAGCATTGTCATCAATCACCAAAACATCTTGGGGATAAATATACCCTTACAACGTCGAAGATCGTCTACCGTGTCTGGATGGAACTTCTCAACACGTGGACGGCAAGAATATATTCCGGAGGTTTCCTTCCCTGATAAACCGACTTTGTACAATCCATAGACCCCCTCCAGTGTGTATATAAACTGGAGGAGTTAGTCCATAGAGGGCAACTTTTCACCATCATTGGAATCCTCATAGGGTAGATATCTAGGGTTAGCCATCACGATCTCGAGGTAGATCAACTCTTGTAATCTTTATACTCGACAATCATAATCAAGCAGGAGTAGGGTTTTACCTCCATTAAGAGGGCCCGAACCTGGGTAAACATCGTGTCCCCTGGCCTCCTGTTACCATTGATCCTTAGACGCATAGCTTGGGCCCCCCTACTCGAGATCTACCGGTTTTGACACCGACATTGGTGCTTTCATTGAGAGCTCCGCTGTGCTGTCAGCAGAAAGGGATCCATGGTCCACTTATTCATCAACGATAGTATCACTTCTGGAGGGTGCCTGGCTTCGGGGCAGACCCTCCGGTTCGGCGGTTTCACCATGAAGGCCCGCGCGGCCGTCGAGCCCGCAACTCCTCTCGTAGCTGCCGAATACCGTCCTCGCATTGGGCCCAAGTACTCTGAAAAATTGGATCCGGCAGATGTTTCATCTTTAAACGAACTGCTAGACCACATCGTTGCCCTAGGGGTCTCAAAAGACTATGATTGGATCAGACTCAAACCCGACCAGAGGGAAATTAATCACCCACCGGTCACCCACTTCATGGTGATAGTCGAGGAACCAGCCACCGACGACCCCCCCCCATATTGAGGACCAAGTATATCCGGGTCCCCGAATCCCCTGAGCCGGATACTTCTCCTTCGGAAGGGACTTTACTCCCACCGGACTCTGATTCAATTGCAGGGTCGCAAGAGCCTTTGCGCTTGGTCGGACCCGAACCGATTACTGCAGAAGCCACACCGGCTCCGAACACAGACGTGGGACAGGATCCAAAATTCAATCCACCCACCCACCACAATCTATACTCTCCAAGCAACTCAGGTCCTCCAGATATATATGACCTGATGTATGTGCGACAGCAGCCCCAGGAAATGGTCCACCACTTTTGGGCCAGATTCCTGCTTGTTAAAAACAAGATCAAGGACTGTTCGGACGACGACATAGTTGCAGTCTTCCACCATAACTGCACAGATGAAGGGATATTGAATGCCCTCGACCGTCGCCACATACAGAGCTTCACGGAATTATCACATGCAGTACAAAAGTACTGCACGATGGAAAGCATATGGAGGGCCTAGAAAACTCAATTGGAGCCCACCACCTCGACACAAAGTGCGGCCCGGGCTAAAAGAATATACCCCGGCAGATCACCCGACCATCGAGCTATGGGCAGGAAGAATAAGCCCTTCATGGGACATAGGTCCGTTCTTGACGAACTATTGGACAAACCCTGCCCGATCCATACTACTCCACACACAGTCCAAACCCATAGCCTCCGGCCATCCTGGGTATTCCGACAGGTAGCAAAAAGCGGAGAGTTAATCCTCACCACAACCCTAGAAGGATATTCACCAGAGAAGGACAACTTCAACGTCCTAACAGTCTT
>NC_057801.1:792254771-792255593 GCF_018294505.1 Triticum aestivum
GAGACTTTCTTCTCTAACAACCAACGTAAACGGGCGCTACGCGACCTCGCTGAAGTCCATCAAGTTACCGCACTAAGCCCATGGAACGACACGGCGATAACCTTTACGGCCGAAGACGAACCACCGGCTCGATAGTCCGAGCACCTGCCTCCTTGGTATTGAACCTCATCGTTGATGGCTTTCGGCTTACTAAAGTGCTCATGTACGCCGGTAGTGGACTGAACCACATCTATGAGGATACGCTCGACAAGATGCAGATGGATAGGTCATGCATGAGCATAGCAACACCACCTTTCGAGGTATTATCCCCAGTCGAGAGGCACACTGCTTGGGAAAAATCAAACTGGATGTGGTGTTCGGCACACCTGAGAATTATAGATCCAAAGAGTTGCTCCTCCACGTGGTCCCCTTTAACAGTGGGTATCACGCTATCCTCGGCCGGAACGCCTTCTCAAGCTTTCAAGCTAAACCCCATTATGGGTACATGAAGCTCAAAATGCCCGACCCTAATGGGATCATTACAATTTCAAGCGACCCAGACAAAGCTCTTCGTGCCGAGAATAAGACCGCATCCTGGGCCCTTGAGGCACTATCTCAAGCCCTAGCGGCAGAAGAATTAACCACCCTACGAGCTATGGTGGATAAGGACGACGTGATTCTTGATAAGAGATCCAAGTCCACCTCTTTCAAGCCAGCCGAGGAAACAGTAAAATTCCAAGTGCACCCGACGGACCCCAATAAAACGACATCCATTGGAGCACAGCTGGATCCGGCAGTGGACGCCGCCCTGCGTGCATTCCTGCGTGAAAATAGAGACATCTT
>NC_057801.1:792255926-792257012 GCF_018294505.1 Triticum aestivum
GCCTGGGATCCTTCAGACATGCCCGACATCCCACGCAGACTGGCCGAACACAGTCTCAATATAATCAAGGGATTTAAACCCATG
The DNA here is from genome assembly GCF_018294505.1 of Triticum aestivum. Lineage (NCBI taxonomy): Eukaryota > Viridiplantae > Streptophyta > Magnoliopsida > Poales > Poaceae > Triticum > Triticum aestivum. The sequence continues at coordinate 792,256,011 of NC_057801.1, forward strand.
AAGCAGACACTACGGTGATTCTCCGAACCCAAGCATCAGGCCATGGGAGAAGAGCTAGCCAAGTTATTAGAGGTTGAGTTTATTAGGGAAATAAAACATCCGGATTGGTTAGCCAACCTGGTAATGGTACCTAAAAAGGACAAATCATGGCGCCTGTGTGTCGACTTCAAAGACCTCAACAAGGCTTGCCCTAAAGACCCCTTCCCATTGCCCCGCATCGACGAAATCATTGACACAACCGCAGGACACGATTCTCTGTGTTTCCTCGACGCCTATTCCAGATACCATCAGATCAAGATGAAGGAATCGTACCAGGCTGCAACTGCATTCATCACCCCTGACGGTCCCTTCTGCTATGCCCTTCGGACTCAAAAACACCGGGGCTACCTCCAGCGCATGATTCAAACATGCCTGGAAAAGCAAATAGGAAAAAACAGTCAAGGCATACATGTACGATGTGTTCATTAAAAAAAACACGTCGAGTCACTGGTGGATGACCTTTGCCTCACCTTCGACAATCTCCGAACATACAACATCCGGGTTAATCCAGAAAAATGTGTCTTCGGAGTTCCAGCTCGAAAGTTGCTCGGGTTCATTGTTTCCCATAGAGTAATTGAGGCAAACCCAGCAAAAATCTGAGCTCTGTCACAATTGGCCATGCCAACAGACCTAAAGCAGGTCCAGAAACTAGCTGGGTGCGTCGCGGCTTTAAGCTGATTTATCTCCAAATTAGGAGAAAAGGCATTTCGATTATACAAGCTACTGCGCCATACTGATAACTTCAAATGGAAGGACGCAGCCACAGCCGAATTGGAAGAAATCAAGGCCCTTGTCGCAAGCAACCCAATCTTGGCCACACCTGGTGAGGGAGTCCCGGATTAGGGGGTGTCCGGATCACCGGACTATGACCTTTGGCCGGACTCCTGGACTATGAAGATACAAGATTGAAGACTTCGTCCCGTGTCCGGCTGGGACATTCCTTGGCGTGGAAGGCAAGCTTGG
>NC_057801.1:792257779-792258813 GCF_018294505.1 Triticum aestivum
CCGATCGAGGACGGGTGGCTGGACACCGCCTCGGGGCTGCAATCTCTACGGCGATCGAGCCGAACACCAGTCTTGTCCTTCACGAAGCTCGCGACTCCAAGGTGCCGGACTCCTTTCCAGATTCCGAGCCTTCCGTACCCCTGTCGATCGAACCCGATTGGGCGCCAATCATGGAGTTCGCCGCCGTGGACATCTCTCATCACTCGCCCTTTGGCAACATTCTGAATTCACTACAGTCTCTCTCTTTATCAGGAGAGCCCTGGCCGGACTATGGTCAGCAAGGTTGGGATGCGGACGACGAAGAAATTCGAAGCCCACCCACCACCCACTTCATAGCCATTTTTGATGATTTAACCGACATGCTCGATTTCGAGTCCGAAGACATCGATGGTATGGACGACGATGCAGGAGACGAACATGACTCAATGCCTATAGGGCACCGGACAACCACCTCATCTCACGATGCATACATGGTGGATACACCTAAAAGAAACAACAACGAGGAACAAAGGGACGCAATGAGGGATCGTTCCCTCGAAAAGCAATCAAAGTGGCGGCGTAAGCGACGCGCCAAACCCCACCTTGAGAGAGACCCAGCCATAGAGCAGGTCGAACCGGCGGACAACGAACACGCCATCGAGCAATCGTCCGAACAGGGCAACTTGGGTAAACAAACCGAACAACCCGTCCCCGACAAAGATAATACTCCGGATGACCTCACGCCGGACAAATTGCTGGAGCAGAAGAACCTCCACCAACGGCTCGTCGCCACCGCGCGTAGCCTGAAAAAGCAGAAGCGGAAGCTCAAAGCAGCGGAAGATGCACTCAGAATTAGATGGGGCAAAGTACTCAACACCGCAGACAAATACGGTGACAGTCGCCACACAAAGAGCTATCCGAAGCGAAAATTATTACCGGAATTTGATGAGGAAGCCTTAGAGCCCCCGCAGTCAAAAAATAAGGAAGACATCTGGTCGGATAAACAACCCCATGGCCAACGTAGAGTGGCAAAGGGCGCCGCACTCAAGCTGGCA
>NC_057801.1:792258823-792264013 GCF_018294505.1 Triticum aestivum
CCAGATCTATCTACGGGCCAAGAAAGCAAGCTCTAGTAAGCAATGCGAAGAAACAAGTATCCGAACATCACGGCACACCCAAATACAGGGGTGCCGCACAACCCTATGTTTCACCGATGAGGTGCTGGACAACGAATTTCCAGCGAGATTTAAACCCATAAACATAGAAGCATACGACAGAACAACAGACCCTGGAGTCTGGATTCAGGACTATATCCTCCACATACACATGGCTAGAGGAGATGACCTCCACGCCATAAAATATTTACCCCTCAAGCTCAAAGGGCCAACCCGGCATTGGCTTAAAAGCCTTCCGGAAAACACCATAGGAAGTTGGGAAGACCTCGAGGATGCTTTTCGGGCAAATTTTCAAGGGACCTATGTCCGACCTCTGGATGCAGACGATCTAAGTCATATAACTCAACAACCCGGAGAGTCAGCCCGAAAACTCTGGAACAGATTTCTTACTAAAAAGAACCAGATAGTCGACTGTCCGGACGCCGAAGCCTTAGCAGCTTTCAACCACAGCGTCCGAGATGAATGGCTCGCCAGACACCTCGGCCAAAAAAAGCCAAGAACAATGACCGCATTAACAAGCCTCATGACCCGCTTTTGTGTGGGAGAAGATAGCTGGTTGGCAAGGAGCAGCACCAACGATCCAAGTACATCCGAATCTAGGGATGGAAAGGGGAAACCTTGACGTAGCAAGGACCAGCGCCGAACCAAGGGAAGCAGCCCGAAGAGGACGACAGTCAAAGCCGGATTCAAAAGCTCTCGGTAGAATTAGAAAAAGCCCCCCAAGGATAATAGGGACGAGCTATCTAACCTCAACAAAATCTTGGACAAAATATGCCAAATCCACAGTACCCCCAGGAGGCCTGCAAACCGCACCCACAGAGATTGTTGGGTCTTCAAGCAATCCGGCAAACTCAACGCCGAACACAAGGGGCTCGACATACCAAGCGAGCACGGCGACGAACCCCACAAGCAGAGCGCCGGAGAACAAAAGAAGTTCCCGCAAGAAGTCAAAACAGTAAATTCACTTCATGTGACAAAAGGGAAAAACAGAGTGGCGCCTATGGAGATACACTCCATACGGCCTGTCCCAGAGGAGTCCCGCCACTGGTTGTTACAACCAATCACCTTCGATCATCAGGATTACTCTAGAAGTATCCGGAACGCAGGCTGGACTGCCTTGGTATTAGATCCGATAATAGATGGACTCCACTTTACACAAGTCCTAATGGATGGCGGCAGCGATCTAAACCTGCTATACGAGGACACAATCCGCAAAATGGGGATAAACCCAACAATAATTCGCCATGGCAACACTTCCTTTCAAGGGGTAATGCTAGGCCCAGATACCCATTGTACGGGTTCCCTCTTGTTAGAAGTTATGTTCGGCTCCCCTGACAACTTCCGAAGCGAAAAGCTACCTTCCACATCGCCCCATTCATAAGTAGCTATCAACCACTACTGGGACGGGAAGCTTTCGCCTGCTTTAACGCAATACTGCATTATGCATCCCTTACACTTAAGATGCCCGGTCCGCGAGGCATCATCTCATTAAAGGGAAATATCGAGTGTTCCTCGAGCGTGGAAGATGGTGCGGCTGCCTTGACAGCCGCACACTAAACCAACTTTACTAGTTAAAGCACCTAAACAGGTCGTTCAAGACCCCGGACATGGCTAGACGAGTCCGGCGTAAACATACAAAGGCTTACTAGTCGCATACCCCTGTACAAGGGGCTCCGCGCGTTTATACCAAGAGACAATAAAGCTCAATTCTACCCATTTTCTGAATTATACTTTGTTTATTTAATATAACATAGAGTTTTTGCACGATTGTTTTCAACTAATTTCCTCTCTTTTACAGATGAACACCGTGCTACACCCGTCCAGGATACGGCACAACGGAGACACAGGCGCAGACGTGCAGTAGGGACCTATTCCAAGGATTCTTTTCAGATTAAGACCCTGCGTAAACCTTTTTTACTGTCTCTTGTTGATAACATCCCCCGGTTGTTTGTTATAACCGAGAAGGAGGCTGGCGTCTTGGCATGTGGCCACGCTAGAATATTGCGCGTACCTGGACACCAGGGGCTTCTTACCAAGGGCTTTTGTTCAGCCCGTTTTCATAAAGACCGAATACCTTAGGGAGTGTTCGGCGTCGCGAGTTTGGCCTTATATGCATCAGCTCCGAATCATGTCTTTGGTCAAATGTTGGGTTTGCCCGGCTCCTGTGTTTCGCTGCCTTATGTTCTGCTCTATCGGCTAAGGCGGCACCAGGAGAACTACTACGATTGTGCCCCGGTTTGGCCAGGCGAGCACCTCAGTAGAGAAAGCCGAAAACTGACTGTCATGATATAGCGTGAGACTAGTCAACCACTCGATGACTTGCCAGAATCTTTAGGATTCCTCCGCATTAGCGAAGGGCCGTTTCCCGGTCAGGCACACACGCGCCCCGAATTCGGGTGAGCGCGGTGCCCCTAGGGGTTATATAGTAGCCCCACTGTCAAACTCCTATGGCTAAGTGAAAGTGATAAAGCATTATAGTCCGGTTTCCTAGTTCGCTGTGCTATCACCTCCTTTATAGGACCAAGACATTGGATCAAGTGTGAAAATGCACCTTCTGCGAACACCCCCGCATTATATGCGTGGGGGCTGAAGCCAACGACTACCATCTTTCAGGTTATATACAAATATACATGAATGGTCGCACAGGAGGTATTCTAATTCTTGAAAGCACAAGTATAAAAAGCTTTTATATTCCATCGAAACATTGTTTTACAATAATACACGTTATTCGAACATAACATCCTTCGAGCACTGCGTCTCTATTAAACGAGCGCCCTGCAGAACTTCCTCAATATAGTGCTCGGCAGGTACTCGGCTTTCGTCCGAATCTTGGGACGCAACAGCACCGCCTTCATCTCCACCCAGTATGTCTTGACATGGGTAAGAGCCATCTGTGCACCCTCTATGCACGCTGACCTCTTCATTGCATCAATATGCGGCACCACACCAAGGAACTGCTGCACCAAGCTAAAATAACTCTTCGGCTTGGGCCTTTTCGGCCACATATGACTCACGACATGCTTCATGGCGAGTCCGGATAACCTGTTCAGCTCCGCCCATGCGGCGAAACGATCGGATACCGAAAGTGGGCGCTCTGGGTTGTGGAACTGCGACCAAAAAAGTTCTTCCACTTCGTGGTCATTTCGATCCCGGAAGTGTTTGGTCGCGTCCGCGGCACTCGCCGCCAAGTCCTGATAAGTGTTCGCCACACTCCACTTCCTGTCCAACGGAGCATACTTAGGATCCCCGAACTTCATCCGCAGCATATAGGGCTTTCCAGCCGTGATATATCCGGCCTGACGTAGCTCCTCCTTCATAGCTCTCATCGCAGAGAGAGTATCCTTGGCCTCGGCAGTGACCTTCTCTAGGTCCTTCTGTGCCACCCCATCTTCGTTTTCAAGAAGCTTGCAGCGGTCGGCAGCATTCTTCAATTTTACAGCCATCTCGGCCATTTCCTTCTTGCTCTGGCAGTGAGCAGCCTGTTCGGCTTTTAGCTCTTCAGCCGCCTTTAAGGCAGCAGTATCGCTTTTCCTGGCCTGCTCCTTGGCTCGGGCAAGTTCCGCCCAAAGGTTCTCCATGGCAGCGGCACCATCTGCATTAAGCACACATGTTATAAGGTACGGGCATCAAGATCTTCTTACCAGATGTCTTTGGAGACATTACATACCTTGTGCCTCGTCCAGCCGCTCATTGACAAGTGCGATGTCGGCATCTGCCACGTCAAGTTGCTGCTTTAGCTCGGCAAATTCATCAGTCCGGCTAGCCACCAAACACTTCGCCACCTACATAGGAAAGGTGACATATAATACCTGGGATTATGATCCTCTGCATGCCGTCATTTTTGACAACGCACAGAGTCTCAGGGGCTACTATCTGTACAGGGCGCATTTTATATATGCGGATCTGTCAAAAGGTACATCATTTCGCGTACCTCAAAGCCTGTCACCAAACTCCTGACGGCCTCGTAGAACCCGCTCTCTGCGGATGAAATTCTTCTAATCACTGTATCCATCAATGCACGATGTTCTTTTGAGATAGACGCTCGCCCCAGCAGATCCTTCAGCTCCTCCGACCGTGCACCGGACGGTGCCGGACTAGTCCGATGGCCTCTTTTGAAGGCCGGACACGGAGGGCCTTAGGGTGCAATACGGCCGCCTTCCAGCCCTGCCGGATTCGGAGAAACCCTCCGTGACGACACCTCAGGGTCGCCCGCCTCGCAAAGCGGTACGGTAGGGGGAGGCATTCCGCTCTCCATCATCTCCGGATGAAGATCCCCTGAAGATGAGCTCTGCTGAGAAGGGCTGAGGTCCGAACTACAAGGTAAATTTTTGGTTATCTTCCTCATAAATAGAACAGGGAGGTCTCTCATTTAAAAAAACCCATCTCTTTACTTACGGCTCAGTGGAGAGCTGATCCCTTTGGGGGCGCAATGCGACCGGGGCACCCCCCAGCGCCGGACCCTCTGACGAAGATTTCTACCCCCGCTTTGAGGCCATCGCCTCCGGGTCTTCAGAGGCGGTGCTCTTCTTTCCCTGGTCAGAGGAATTCTCGATTCCTCCTTTCCTGACGGCCTCCTTCGCGGAGGCGGTAGCTTCTTTGTTCCCCTCTTCGCCTTCTTCCAAAGACGCAACCTCCAGCATCCTGGTTAACACGGGATCCGGCGTGGTCTCAGGGAGGGGGGCCGGACACTTGATAAGCTTTGCTTTCGCTATCCACTCCTATTTAAAGGATAGCTCTTTGAAGGGCAATTTTATGATAAATATACGGATCCGAAGAACAATTTGTACATCTCCTTGGGCGTCGCGCCCATAAAATGTTGGAGGGCTCGCGGTCCTTCCGGATTAAACTCCCACAGGCGGAGGGGGCGACGTTTGCAGGGTAGGATGCGGCGAATCAACATAACCCGCGTCACTATGACCAGATTGATATCTCTTTCTAGGAGATCTCAAATGTGACCCCGCAACAAGGGCACGTCCTTGGACGCCCCCCAGTTAAGCCCTTTATTGACCCATGATGCTAGCTGTGGTGGGGGACCCAAGCGAAAGGCAGGTGGCGCCACCCATTTGGTGCCCCTGGGAGCTGTGATATAAAACCACTCTTGTTGCCATGAGC
>NC_057801.1:792267632-792268454 GCF_018294505.1 Triticum aestivum
GAGACTTTCTTCTCTAACAACCAACGTAAACGGGCGCTACGCGACCTCGCTGAAGTCCATCAAGTTACCGCACTAAGCCCATGGAACGACACGGCGATAACCTTTACGGCCGAAGACGAACCACCGGCTCGATAGTCCGAGCACCTGCCTCCTTGGTATTGAACCTCATCGTTGATGGCTTTCGGCTTACTAAAGTGCTCATGTACGCCGGTAGTGGACTGAACCACATCTATGAGGATACGCTCGACAAGATGCAGATGGATAGGTCATGCATGAGCATAGCAACACCACCTTTCGAGGTATTATCCCCAGTCGAGAGGCACACTGCTTGGGAAAAATCAAACTGGATGTGGTGTTCGGCACACCTGAGAATTATAGATCCAAAGAGTTGCTCCTCCACGTGGTCCCCTTTAACAGTGGGTATCACGCTATCCTCGGCCGGAACGCCTTCTCAAGCTTTCAAGCTAAACCCCATTATGGGTACATGAAGCTCAAAATGCCCGACCCTAATGGGATCATTACAATTTCAAGCGACCCAGACAAAGCTCTTCGTGCCGAGAATAAGACCGCATCCTGGGCCCTTGAGGCACTATCTCAAGCCCTAGCGGCAGAAGAATTAACCACCCTACGAGCTATGGTGGATAAGGACGACGTGATTCTTGATAAGAGATCCAAGTCCACCTCTTTCAAGCCAGCCGAGGAAACAGTAAAATTCCAAGTGCACCCGACGGACCCCAATAAAACGACATCCATTGGAGCACAGCTGGATCCGGCAGTGGACGCCGCCCTGCGTGCATTCCTGCGTGAAAATAGAGACATCTT
>NC_057801.1:792268762-792269848 GCF_018294505.1 Triticum aestivum
GCCTGGGATCCTTCAGACATGCCCGACATCCCACGCAGACTGGCCGAACACAGTCTCAATATAATCAAGGGATTTAAACCCATGAAGCAGACACTACGGTGATTCTCCGAACCCAAGCATCAGGCCATGGGAGAAGAGCTAGCCAAGTTATTAGAGGTTGAGTTTATTAGGGAAATAAAACATCCGGATTGGTTAGCCAACCTGGTAATGGTACCTAAAAAGGACAAATCATGGCGCCTGTGTGTCGACTTCAAAGACCTCAACAAGGCTTGCCCTAAAGACCCCTTCCCATTGCCCCGCATCGACGAAATCATTGACACAACCGCAGGACACGATTCTCTGTGTTTCCTCGACGCCTATTCCAGATACCATCAGATCAAGATGAAGGAATCGTACCAGGCTGCAACTGCATTCATCACCCCTGACGGTCCCTTCTGCTATGCCCTTCGGACTCAAAAACACCGGGGCTACCTCCAGCGCATGATTCAAACATGCCTGGAAAAGCAAATAGGAAAAAACAGTCAAGGCATACATGTACGATGTGTTCATTAAAAAAAACACGTCGAGTCACTGGTGGATGACCTTTGCCTCACCTTCGACAATCTCCGAACATACAACATCCGGGTTAATCCAGAAAAATGTGTCTTCGGAGTTCCAGCTCGAAAGTTGCTCGGGTTCATTGTTTCCCATAGAGTAATTGAGGCAAACCCAGCAAAAATCTGAGCTCTGTCACAATTGGCCATGCCAACAGACCTAAAGCAGGTCCAGAAACTAGCTGGGTGCGTCGCGGCTTTAAGCTGATTTATCTCCAAATTAGGAGAAAAGGCATTTCGATTATACAAGCTACTGCGCCATACTGATAACTTCAAATGGAAGGACGCAGCCACAGCCGAATTGGAAGAAATCAAGGCCCTTGTCGCAAGCAACCCAATCTTGGCCACACCTGGTGAGGGAGTCCCGGATTAGGGGGTGTCCGGATCACCGGACTATGACCTTTGGCCGGACTCCTGGACTATGAAGATACAAGATTGAAGACTTCGTCCCGTGTCCGGCTGGGACATTCCTTGGCGTGGAAGGCAAGCTTGG
>NC_057801.1:792270582-792271616 GCF_018294505.1 Triticum aestivum
CCGATCGAGGACGGGTGGCTGGACACCGCCTCGGGGCTGCAATCTCTACGGCGATCGAGCCGAACACCAGTCTTGTCCTTCACGAAGCTCGCGACTCCAAGGTGCCGGACTCCTTTCCAGATTCCGAGCCTTCCGTACCCCTGTCGATCGAACCCGATTGGGCGCCAATCATGGAGTTCGCCGCCGTGGACATCTCTCATCACTCGCCCTTTGGCAACATTCTGAATTCACTACAGTCTCTCTCTTTATCAGGAGAGCCCTGGCCGGACTATGGTCAGCAAGGTTGGGATGCGGACGACGAAGAAATTCGAAGCCCACCCACCACCCACTTCATAGCCATTTTTGATGATTTAACCGACATGCTCGATTTCGAGTCCGAAGACATCGATGGTATGGACGACGATGCAGGAGACGAACATGACTCAATGCCTATAGGGCACCGGACAACCACCTCATCTCACGATGCATACATGGTGGATACACCTAAAAGAAACAACAACGAGGAACAAAGGGACGCAATGAGGGATCGTTCCCTCGAAAAGCAATCAAAGTGGCGGCGTAAGCGACGCGCCAAACCCCACCTTGAGAGAGACCCAGCCATAGAGCAGGTCGAACCGGCGGACAACGAACACGCCATCGAGCAATCGTCCGAACAGGGCAACTTGGGTAAACAAACCGAACAACCCGTCCCCGACAAAGATAATACTCCGGATGACCTCACGCCGGACAAATTGCTGGAGCAGAAGAACCTCCACCAACGGCTCGTCGCCACCGCGCGTAGCCTGAAAAAGCAGAAGCGGAAGCTCAAAGCAGCGGAAGATGCACTCAGAATTAGATGGGGCAAAGTACTCAACACCGCAGACAAATACGGTGACAGTCGCCACACAAAGAGCTATCCGAAGCGAAAATTATTACCGGAATTTGATGAGGAAGCCTTAGAGCCCCCGCAGTCAAAAAATAAGGAAGACATCTGGTCGGATAAACAACCCCATGGCCAACGTAGAGTGGCAAAGGGCGCCGCACTCAAGCTGGCA
>NC_057801.1:792271626-792277659 GCF_018294505.1 Triticum aestivum
CCAGATCTATCTACGGGCCAAGAAAGCAAGCTCTAGTAAGCAATGCGAAGAAACAAGTATCCGAACATCACGGCACACCCAAATACAGGGGTGCCGCACAACCCTATGTTTCACCGATGAGGTGCTGGACAACGAATTTCCAGCGAGATTTAAACCCATAAACATAGAAGCATACGACAGAACAACAGACCCTGGAGTCTGGATTCAGGACTATATCCTCCACATACACATGGCTAGAGGAGATGACCTCCACGCCATAAAATATTTACCCCTCAAGCTCAAAGGGCCAACCCGGCATTGGCTTAAAAGCCTTCCGGAAAACACCATAGGAAGTTGGGAAGACCTCGAGGATGCTTTTCGGGCAAATTTTCAAGGGACCTATGTCCGACCTCTGGATGCAGACGATCTAAGTCATATAACTCAACAACCCGGAGAGTCAGCCCGAAAACTCTGGAACAGATTTCTTACTAAAAAGAACCAGATAGTCGACTGTCCGGACGCCGAAGCCTTAGCAGCTTTCAACCACAGCGTCCGAGATGAATGGCTCGCCAGACACCTCGGCCAAAAAAAGCCAAGAACAATGACCGCATTAACAAGCCTCATGACCCGCTTTTGTGTGGGAGAAGATAGCTGGTTGGCAAGGAGCAGCACCAACGATCCAAGTACATCCGAATCTAGGGATGGAAAGGGGAAACCTTGACGTAGCAAGGACCAGCGCCGAACCAAGGGAAGCAGCCCGAAGAGGACGACAGTCAAAGCCGGATTCAAAAGCTCTCGGTAGAATTAGAAAAAGCCCCCCAAGGATAATAGGGACGAGCTATCTAACCTCAACAAAATCTTGGACAAAATATGCCAAATCCACAGTACCCCCAGGAGGCCTGCAAACCGCACCCACAGAGATTGTTGGGTCTTCAAGCAATCCGGCAAACTCAACGCCGAACACAAGGGGCTCGACATACCAAGCGAGCACGGCGACGAACCCCACAAGCAGAGCGCCGGAGAACAAAAGAAGTTCCCGCAAGAAGTCAAAACAGTAAATTCACTTCATGTGACAAAAGGGAAAAACAGAGTGGCGCCTATGGAGATACACGCCATACGGCCTGTCCCAGAGGAGTCCCGCCACTGGTTGTTACAACCAATCACCTTCGATCATCAGGATTACTCTAGAAGTATCCGGAACGCAGGCTGGACTGCCTTGGTATTAGATCCGATAATAGATGGACTCCACTTTACACAAGTCCTAATGGATGGCGGCAGCGATCTAAACCTGCTATACGAGGACACAATCCGCAAAATGGGGATAAACCCAACAATAATTTGCCATGGCAACACTTCCTTTCAAGGGGTAATGCTAGGCCCAGATACCCATTGTACGGGTTCCCTCTTGTTAGAAGTTATGTTCGGCTCCCCTGACAACTTCCGAAGCGAAAAGCTACCTTCCACATCGCCCCATTCATAAGTAGCTATCAACCACTACTGGGACGGGAAGCTTTCGCCTGCTTTAACGCAATACTGCATTATGCATCCCTTACACTTAAGATGCCCGGTCCGCGAGGCATCATCTCATTAAAGGGAAATATCGAGTGTTCCTCGAGCGTGGAAGATGGTGCGGCTGCCTTGACAGCCGCACACTAAACCAACTTTACTAGTTAAAGCACCTAAACAGGTCGTTCAAGACCCCGGACATGGCTAGACGAGTCCGGCGTAAACATACAAAGGCTTACTAGTCGCATACCCCTGTACAAGGGGCTCCGCGCGTTTATACCAAGAGACAATAAAGCTCAATTCTACCCATTTTCTGAATTATACTTTGTTTATTTAATATAACATAGAGTTTTTGCACGATTGTTTTCAACTAAGTTCCTCTCTTTTACAGATGAACACCGTGCTACACCCGTCCAGGATACGGCACAACAGAGACACAGGCGCAGACGTGCAGTAGGGACCTATTCCAAGGATTCTTTTCAGATTAAGACCCTGCGTAAACCTTTTTTACTGTCTCTTGTTGATAACATCCCCCGGTTGTTTGTTATAACCGAGAAGGAGGCTGGCGTCTTGGCATGTGGCCACGCTAGAATATTGCGCGTACCTGGACACTAGGGGCTTCTTACCAAGGGCTTTTGTTCAGCCCGTTTTCATAAAGACCGAATACCTTAGGGAGTGTTCGGCGTCGCGAGTTTGGCCTTATATGCATCAGCTCCGAATCATGTCTTTGGTCAAATGTTGGGTTTGCCCGGCTCCTGTGTTTCGCTGCCTTATGTTCTGCTCTATCGGCTAAGGCAGCACCAGGAGAACTACTACGATTGTGCCCCGGTTTGGCCAGGCGAGCACCTCAGTAAAGAAAGCCGAAAACTGACTGTCATGATATAGCGTGAGACTAGTCAACCACTCGATGACTTGCCAGAATCTTTAGGATTCCTCCGCATTAGCGAAGGGCCGTTTCCCGGTCAGGCACACACGCGCCCCGAATTCGGGTGAGCGCGGTGCCCCTAGGGGTTATATAGTAGCCCCACTGTCAAACTCCTATGGCTAAGTGAAAGTGATAAAGCATTATAGTCCGGTTTCCTAGTTCGCTGTGCTATCACCTCCTTTATAGGACCAAGACATTGGATCAAGTGTGAAAATGCACCTTCTGCGAACACCCCCGCATTATATGCGTGGGGGCTGAAGCCAACGACTACCATCTTTCAGGTTATATACAAATATACATGAATGGTCGCACAGGAGGTATTCTAATTCTTGAAAGCACAAGTATAAAAAGCTTTTATATTCCATCGAAACATTGTTTTACAATAATACACGTTATTCGAACATAACATCCTTCGAGCACTGCGTCTCTATTAAACGAGCGCCCTGCAGAACTTCCTCAATATAGTGCTCGGCAGGTACTCGGCTTTCGTCCGAATCTTGGGACGCAACAGCACCGCCTTCATCTCCACCCAGTATGTCTTGACATGGGTAAGAGCCATCTGTGCACCCTCTATGCACGCTGACCTCTTCATTGCATCAATATGCGGCACCGCACCAAGGAACTGCTGCACCAAGCTAAAATAACTCTTCGGCTTGGGCCTTTTCGGCCACATATGACTCACGACATGCTTCATGGCGAGTCCGGATAACCTGTTCAGCTCCGCCCATGCGGCGAAACGATCGGATACCGAAAGTGGGCGCTCTGGGTTGTGGAACTGCGACCAAAAAAGTTCTTCCACTTCGTGGTCATTTCGATCCCGGAAGTGTTTGGTCGCGTCCGCGGCACTCGCCGCCAAGTCCTGATAAGTGTTCGCCACACTCCACTTCCTGTCCAACGGAGCATACTTAGGATCCCCGAACTTCATCCGCAGCATATAGGGCTTTCCAGCCGTGATATATCCGGCCTGACGTAGCTCCTCCTTCATAGCTCTCATCGCAGAGAGAGTATCCTTGGCCTCGGCAGTGACCTTCTCTAGGTCCTTCTGTGCCACCCCATCTTCGTTTTCAAGAAGCTTGCAGCGGTCGGCAGCATTCTTCAATTTTACAGCCATCTCGGCCATTTCCTTCTTGCTCTGGCAGTGAGCAGCCTGTTCGGCTTTTAGCTCTTCAGCCGCCTTTAAGGCAGCAGTATCGCTTTTCCTGGCCTGCTCCTTGGCTCGGGCAAGTTCCGCCCAAAGGTTCTCCATGGCAGCGGCACCATCTGCATTAAGCACACATGTTATAAGGTACGGGCATCAAGATCTTCTTACCAGATGTCTTTGGAGACATTACATACCTTGTGCCTCGTCCAGCCGCTCATTGACAAGTGCGATGTTGGCATCTGCCACGTCAAGTTGCTGCTTTAGCTCGGCAAATTCATCAGTCCGGCTAGCCACCAAACACTTCGCCACCTACATAGGAAAGGTGACATATAATACCTGGGATTATGATCCTCTGCATGCCGTCATTTTTGACAACGCACAGAGTCTCAGGGGCTACTATCTGTACAGGGCGCATTTTATATATGCGGATCTGTCAAAAGGTACATCATTTCGCGTACCTCAAAGCCTGTCACCAAACTCCTGACGGCCTCGTACAACCCGCTCTCTGCGGATGAAATTCTTCTAATCACTGTATCCATCAATGCACGATGTTCTTTTGAGATAGACGCTCGCCCCAGCAGATCCTTCAGCTCCTCCGACCGTGCACCGGACGGTGCCGGACTAGTCCGATGGCCTCTTTTGAAGGCCGGACACGGAGGGCCTTAGTGATGCGACCGTCGACAGAAAAACGACGGCACGAATAATTTGCCCAATCTTTCACGGTACGATGTCACTTGGAACGATGTGGCGCTCGCGATCTTATAGATGCAATCACCACAAAAACAACACGCACACCTTGATAAAGAAGTACGTGGACGATCCTTCAAGAATCAGCAGCAAATTAGAGACGGCGTCTCTAATCTCTCGCCCGAACACAAAGCAATAATATAAGCTTCTCAACCAGTACGCACAAATTAACTCGCCAAGAGAAGATACCCCGGCTTGCTAGTCTCTGTTCGTCCCACACAATATAAACTAAAACCTGATCCTCCCACACGATCGATCCAAAAGGTATATATATAGTACGGCCGCAAGCTAGCAGGCAAACCGTATCAGACTAGTACTCTAAATAAAATATCCTAACCGAATCCTACACTTATTTAATTAATGATTAACAACCGGCCATTAGGCACGGCAATTAGGCACGCAGGCCTCTAGCCTTTTCTAACGAAAAAAAAACATGTACGTGTTGGATTAGGCACTGGGGCGTGCACGTTACTTGCATGTACCAGCTTCTCCCGATTGAAATTAACACGTCCCTTTGTAGCTGGAACAGACGTACGCACAGAGCCCTGGTAGTTCGAGCCTCCCTTCGGTTCTGCATCTTCTTTGACAACGTAGCCGAACTGTGCAGCAGGCACCTTGTACCTCTGTTTGTGAACAATATTTTCATGTCGTCGCGCAGATGTTTCAAGCCCTGTTGTCCGCGAGACTTGTTGACGTAGTGCAGGCACAATATACTTGGCCTTTCTTCCTTTGTTGACACATAGGGTTGCATCATCCTCCCTTCCTTGAAAGGAAACCGTCCTCGGTTTCGCCGTATACCTTGCAGTTTTCTTCTTAAACACTTCTATAGTACAACTTATTTCTTTTGCATCTTTGGGAAGGATAGCATAAAACTCACCCTTATGCATAAAAGTGTACCTGTTTGTTCGCCCGTGATGAAGAGCGTTAACATCATGCTGCCATGGACGCCCCAAAATAAGGTGACAAACATGTAGTGGCATAACATCGCATTCCACTTTATCAACATAGCCATCAACACAAAAAGGGACCTTCACCCTGTGAGTAACCTTCAATTTGCCCACATCATTGATCCACTTCATATAGTATGGTTTTGGGTGCTCCCATGTTGGCAACAAAAGTGACTCCACCACATCCTTGCTAATCATGTTGCTAGCACTGCCACCATCAATTATCAGTTTGCAAACTTCTCCCTTGATGGTACACGCAGTTTGAAAAATACTCCGCCGTTGTCCTTGTTCAACAATGGCCCTGTCATCTCGTTGGACCTTATGTGCTAGCAAACTCTCCATATCAGGGTCATCTTGAGGATAACATAGTATGGTATCACCATGACCTCTTTCGATTCCATCCTCTAACTTAGGCATATCATCTTCAGATTCTGAAATATATTCCGCATCAACAAGTAGAACCCTTCGTTGATTGGAACATTCATGCTTCATGTGTCCACGTCCTCCACACTTGTGGCAAATAATATTACGATGATGTG
The DNA here is from genome assembly GCF_018294505.1 of Triticum aestivum. Classification (NCBI taxonomy): domain Eukaryota; kingdom Viridiplantae; phylum Streptophyta; class Magnoliopsida; order Poales; family Poaceae; genus Triticum; species Triticum aestivum. The sequence goes on from NC_057801.1 coordinate 792,277,411, forward strand.
ATGACGTCGCGCTAGATGAAACCTGAGAAACCTCCTTTGGCACAGCCGCCACTTTGCTCTGTTCAATGCTTCCCGACTTATAAGGACTTGGTTTAGCACTAAACCCACCCTCAAGAGTAGAAGAACCACGTCGCCCACTGTTGTAAGTTGGACGAGTCTCTGAAGCTTGCTTCTCCAATACCCAACGTTCAGCACGCTCCGCTTGATGAAGTAACTCATGAATATCATTATACTGCATTAGATCAACAC
>NC_057801.1:792278280-792310718 GCF_018294505.1 Triticum aestivum
CAGTCAAACGCTCGTTCAATCTGTCCTCGACGCCTACAATATTTGCAGACAACTCCTCCACCCTTCTCCCAAGCTTCTTGTTGGCTCCCTTGATCGCCATCAGATGAATACGCAAATCATCACTTATCTCCAGACCCTCCGGAAGCTCATCGACCTCCTCATTATCAGATTTGTCATGCTGCGAGTTCACCATCATTCAAACAGTTGAATTAAATAGCAGGAGAAAAACAAATTGTACCGTGATCAACCTTGCTCTGAATACCACTTGATGCGACCGTCGACAGAAAAACGACGGCACGAATAATTTGCCCAATCTTTCACGGTACGATGTCACTTGGAACGATGTGGCGCTCGCGATCTTATAGATGCAATCACCACAAAAACAACACGCACACCTTGATAAAGAAGTACGTGGACGATCCTTCAAGAATCAGCAGCAAATTAGAGACGGCGTCTCTAATCTCTCGCCCGAACACAAAGCAATAATATAAGCTTCTCAACCAGTACGCACAAATTAACTCGCCAAGAGAAGATACCCCGGCTTGCTAGTCTCTGTTCGTCCCACACAATATAAACTAAAACCTGATCCTCCCACACGATCGATCCAAAAGGTATATATATAGTACGGCCGCAAGCTAGCAGGCAAACCGTATCAGACTAGTACTCTAAATAAAATATCCTAACCGAATCCTACACTTATTTAATTAATGATTAACAACCGGCCATTAGGCACGGCAATTAGGCACGCAGGCCTCTAGCCTTTTCTAACGAAAAAAAAAACATGTACGTGTTGGATTAGGCACTGGGGCGTGCACGTTACTTGCATGTACCAGCTTCTCCCGATTGAAATTAACACGTCCCTTTGTAGCTGGAACAGACGTACGCACAGAGCCCTGGTAGTTCGAGCCTCCCTTCGGTTCTGCATCTTCTTTGACAACGTAGCCGAACTGTGCAGCAGGCACCTTGTACCTCTGTTTGTGAACAATATTTTCATGTCGTCGCGCAGATGTTTCAAGCCCTGTTGTCCGCGAGACTTGTTGACGTAGTGCAGGCACAATATACTTGGCCTTTCTTCCTTTGTTGACACATAGGGTTGCATCACTTAGGGTGCAATACGGCCGCCTTCCAGCCCTGCCGGATTCGGAGAAACCCTCCGTGACGACACCTCAGGGTCGCCCGCCTCGCAAAGCGGTACGGTAGGGGGAGGCATTCCGCTCTCCATCATCTCCGGATGAAGATCCCCTGAAGATGAGCTCTGCTGAGAAGGGCTGAGGTCCGAACTACAAGGTAAATTTTCGGTTATCTTCCTCATAAATAGAACAGGGAGGTCTCTCATTTAAAAAAACCCATCTCTTTACTTACGGCTCAGTGGAGATCTGATCCCTTTGGGGGCGCAATGCGACCGGGGCACCCCCCAGCGCCGGACCCTCTGACGAAGATTTCTACCCCCGCTTTGAGGCCATCGCCTCCGGGTCTTCAGAGGCGGTGCTCTTCTTTCCCTGGTCAGAGGAATTCTCGATTCCTCCTTTCCTGACGGCCTCCTTCGCGGAGGCGGTAGCTTCTTTGTTCCCCTCTTCGCCTTCTTCCAAAGACGCAACCTCCAGCATCCTGGTTAACACGGGATCCGGCGTGGTCTCAGGGAGGGGGGCCGGACACTTGATAAGCTTTGCTTTCGCTATCCACTCCTATTTAAAGGATAGCTCTTTGAAGGGCAATTTTATGATAAATATACGGATCCGAAGAACAATTTGTACATCTCCTTGGGCGTCGCGCCCATAAAATGTTGGAGGGCTCGCGGTCCTTCCGGATTAAACTCCCACAGGCGGAGGGGGCGACGTTTGCAGGGTAGGATGCGGCGAATCAACATAACCCGCGTCACTATGACCAGATTGATATCTCTTTCTAGGAGATCTCAAATGTGACCCCGCAACAAGGGCACGTCCTTGGACGCCCCCCAGTTAAGCCCTTTATTGACCCATGATGCTAGCTGTGGTGGGGGACCCAAGCGAAAGGCAGGTGGCGCCACCCATTTGGTGCCCCTGGGAGCTGTGATATAAAACCACTCTTGTTGCCATGAGCTGAACTCCTCTTGAAAAGTGCCCTCGGGCCATGGAGCGTCGACAATCTTGCTTATAACAGCACCTTCGCACTTCGCGTGCTGCCCCTCGATCATCTTCGGCTCTACTTTGAAGGTTTTGAGCCACAATCCGAAGTGAGGGGTAATATGGAGGAAGGCCTCACACACGACAATGAACAATGAGATATGGAGGATGGACTCCGGAGCTAAGTCGTGAAATTCCAGCCCGTAGTAAAACATGAGCCCCCTCACGAAGGGGTCAATCGGGAAGCCTAGCCCCCGAAGGAAGTGAGACGCGAACACCACGCTCTCACCGGGCTTGGGAGTGGGAGTGACCTGCCCTTGAGCAGGCAGCCTATGCAAGATTTCGCCGGTTAGATACCTGGTGTCTCTTAACTTTAACACGTCTTCTTCCGTAACAGAGGAAGGCATCCACCGGCCTTGAAGGTCGGAGCCGGACATCATCGAAGGTCCGAGGCACCTGAATCTGGAGCTTTGGGTGTTGGAACTCAATGCGAGAGGCGGATTTGATTGGGATTGAAAGAAAGGAGTCGAGCCTTGGTCTCTTTATAAAGAGGTTGAATACCAAGAGCCCTCCCCGTGACCGTTTGGGACTCACTTTCGATTAAAGAGACATACCAATGGCACGGTTGGGTTACCCACGCCCGTATTGATGAGAATCCCGGAATAAGGGGACACGATCTCTGCTTTGACAAGACGTGCCAAGGAAACCGCCTCGCTAAACGCGCTGAGGTGGGACAGTAAAACGATTCGAATAAAGGCTTGGCCGTAGCATGATGTCACGGTACGGGATACGTCAGCAGATTATATTTGTACAAATATTATTCTCTCTACGGTGGTATGTGGAACTTATTTTGCAGAGTCGGACACTATCCCTGTGTTCAAACATCTTCTATGAAGTATTCAGAGGAGGAACCCGCCTTGCAATGCCGAAGACAATTTGCGCGCCAGACTCGTCGTCATTGAAGCCTGGTTCAGGGGCTACTGAGGGAGTCCCGGATTAGGGGGTGTCCGGATGACCGGACTATGACCTTTGGCCGGACTCCTGGACTATGAAGATACAAGATTGAAGACTTCGTCCTGTGTCCGGATGGGACATTCCTTGGCGTGGAAGGCAAGCTTGGTGATACAGATATGTAGATCTCCTCCCAATGTAACTGACTCTGTGTAACCCTAGCCCTCTCCGGTGTCTATATAAACTGGAGGGTTTTAGTCCGTAGGACGAACAACAATCATACCATAGGCTAGCTTCTAGGGTTTAGCCTCTCTGATCTCGTGGTAGATCTACTCTTGTACTACCCATATCATCAATATTAATCAAGCAGGAGTAGGGTTTTACCTCCATCAGGAGGGCCCGAACCTGGGTAAAAACATCGTGTCCCTTGTCTCCTGTTACCATCCGCCTAGACGCAATGTTCGGGACCCCCTACCCGAGATCCGCCGGTTTTGACACCGACACCTGGCACTGGAGAGCCTATGTTATTATACATTTCAGCAACTAACCAAGTAGTTAGCGCCGTCCTCGTCGTTGAGCGAGGGGAGGAGGGACATAAATTCCCCACCCAAAAACCAATTTACTATGTATCGGAGGTCCTTACACCTTGCAAATCCTGATACCCGCACTATCAGAAGATAGCCTACACAGTCTTCATGGCGTCACATAAACTTCGGCACTACTTTAAAGAGTGTTCGGTCACAGTGGCATCCGAGGTTCCACTAAACACTACTAGGGAAAACCCTAGTAGTAGCGCGGGTTTAAATCCCACTAGTAGCGCGTGCTGCCGCGCTACTAATAAGGCACTACAGCTATTACTTAGCAGTAGCGCGTGTGACACGCGCTACTGCTAAGACACATAGCGGCATCGCTTCTTCTCACCCGCGCTGCTGCTAATCTAGCTAGTTGCAGCGTGTTTACTATCCATCGCTACTAGTAATTTTTTTAGTGTATTTATCCGCCGTTATACAAATTTTGGTACAATACCAATTATGAGGTTTATATCATTATGTCCATAACAGTGTGTCAAATGAAGGTGGATTAGGTTCAAGTGGAGGCAATATGTGGTGCATGTCAAAAGTATACTACTAATCCAAACTTGATCTAGTTTGGACTAGTAGTACTTTCGATGTGCACCACATGTTGCCTCCACTTGAATCTAATCCACCATCACAAGCTATTTAATCATCATCATAGTCATTACCACCAACAGTATTTATTTAATCACCACTAACACTAGCTAATAATAATCATCATAATCATTACAACCCACACTAGCTATTTAATCATCATAGTCATAGTGTAGCACATCATCATCTTCAAACTCATTTCTAGCTAGCTAACCACTCCTGCTGCTCTCTCTCAGGTAAAATAACATAAAACATGTGTATCTCTCCTCCTTCATCAAGTTGGAGCATGCAGATGAACCTGTCTCCTAATCATGGGTTGCGCTTCTGATTGCGGCCCCCTAGTACTTGTCTGCCCTCCTCCATCACAGATTTGGTCCAGTCTTTCACTATTAAGAATTTGTCGCTAATCCTGAATGCACTATATTGATTTGTAGGATATCTTGGACGTAAGCTAACAATACTCATGGTACCTTTAATCTCGATCCCATGAGGCACAACATTCATCGGGAGTCCCTGTTGAAGAACATCGTACGGTAACATACTTAGCAATGAAGTTTAGCTTAAAAAATAATGTATGGAAAAGATGCACTGAGGACAAATAGTAAAAATCTTACCATCTTTCCTAAATAGATGTGAGCGTAGTTCATTATGAACACTATTCGTCACACGTTTTCAGTACTAACATTTCTAAATGCAGGAATAAAATTTGTCTTGACAGTATCAAGATCCGCAAGCCATGAAACATAATGACTTACCACCTCGCAGTTTAGTTCAGCCCCGACACAGTAGTAGGTCCTGTCTACCAAGCGCTGGACATGTTTGCTTGAACGGAAATAAGCTGACAATAGAAATTAGTTGTCAACTATTTTTGAATAAACAATATCAAAGACATAAATATGGTTGAGAAACTCACATAATGGTATAACTGGAGGCATCTGCACATCGACCCAGATGTCAGTATTACCTTCAATATCATCTTCTGGACGAATATCAAAAGTGATAACCATATCAGGCTCAAATGCATAAGTCTTGCATAGTGCTCGCCATGTTTTGCAACCAAAATAGGTGTAGTCGTCTGAATTGTATAATTTTGCATGGAAAATAATCATGCTCGGTCTTCAAGTAAACTTTCTTTACCTCCATAGTACGACTGAAACCTATCATATCCAATATAAAAACTCTTGCATGGCAGAGGATACGCTAGTAGAATAGTAAAATAAATAAATTATAAGTTGAAGCAAATGAAGCAGATGTCATGGTTAATTACGAAAAAAGACTTGTCATTGTGACTTACTGTATCAACTTCGAAGTTCTCATCCAGCTTGATGCTGAAGTGCCTATCATCATCTAGGAAGATTCCGTCGCACAGGCCATTCTCATCTTCGCAGTATTTGCAAATACCGAAATCCTTTTCGTCAGACATTTCCTATGTTCATAGTTGAAACATTAATTGAAAATTGATCGAAGACAACTACCAGTTTACTCAACACACAAATCTGGGGAACTCGATATTTCCTACATATTCTGGCACAAGTCATGCCAAAATTCACGGAAAAATCGGGCATGACCTTTTCTAAAATAGGACATATCGAGCGCCTGAAATTTGCCGGAACGGAAATGAATCAACAGTCTGGGAAAATATAGGCCACTCGGAGGTGTAACCTGCAAACATGACCGGCCACTTGGGCACGCACATATCCTATTTGAGCAACACAAGATATACATTTCAAAATATCTTATAGGACTCAAATTAGTATGCATTCAATAAGCAAAAGTAAATCATATCATGCGTCCATACATCATCGAATATTATCACTAATACATCCCAAATAGTATCATACATATATCATCACTAATACAACTAAAACCCTAGAGCACTTGGGTATCTGCGCGGGCGGTGGACAACCACAGAGAAGGAACCATCACAGGATCATAGCTCCAGTGAGATCCTTGGAGAACCTGCCAGGTATTGGAGAACCTGTGCTCCAACGCAAACAAGTAGCGATGGACGTCCGCGTCCTCCTCACTGACACGGGGACGCACCACCTCCATGGGGTCCTCGAGCCTCTGGACCGTCACTGGCCCACGCGACGGCCACCAAAGAAGGTTCGGGTCAACGACAGGCTGGCTCCTCACCAACCTGCGCCCCCAGTAGGTAGCGCCTCCCAGTACCACTCCGGCGGAGCCCAGTTCCGGACATGGCCCATCTAGTGACGCAGGTGTCCTCCACGGACTCGACAACGAGGATGCGGGATAGGCATCGTCCACGTCGATGCGGGAAAAATTGCTTTAACTAAAAAAATAACAACAAGTTCTTACTAACTAGTTCTATTAATTCAACTAGTTCTTACTAAAAATAAACTTACTATAAATAAAAATAAACTAGTACCTAGTTCTTACTAACTAATTAGTACCTAGGAACTGTAAATATTTTTTTACTCGTTTTATGATTCATCTTAGAAATTTCATTCGTTTCCACCCTTACATGAACCCTAACTAATTTGAGCTGCATCCGCATCCGATTCGTTTCCACCCTTACATGAAACCTAACTAATTTGATGCAACTAAAATATGAAGAAACCCTAGGCAGAGGTAGGGGAGAGGCAGGAGCAGGCGTGCTCACCTCGGGTGCCCATGACGAGGGAGGGGCAGGCGACATCGAGGTCGGGGCCGGGCTTGGGCGCGCGGCGTCGAGGTCGGGGGCGGGGGCGGCATCCTTGGCGGCGTTGAGGTCAGGGGCGGGGGCAGCATTGAATCCGGGGTCGGGGGCAGTGTAGAGGGTGTGTGAAGAGCGCGTGGCGGCCGATGGGCTACGGCGGCGGCGAGAGCGGAGGAGTTGGATTTGGGGGAAGGGGCCGTCGGGAAGGACGAACCCCGTGGTTAAGTTAGAAGTAGTAGTAGCGCGTTCCAGAAAGGGCGCTACTGCTATGTTAGCTACATCGCATTCTGGGATACACGCTACTGCTACTCCTTTCTCTTTTTTCCCTTTTTCATTTATTTTTCTTCACATTTTATTTTTCTCCTTTAGCCTTATTTTATTTCTTTCATTTTCAATTACCTTTCTATTTGCTTTCCATTTAGTTTTATATCCTTTAGCAGTAGCGAGTTTAGAAGAAAACACACTGCTACAAAGAAAGTAGCGGTAGCGCTGTTCGATAAAGATCGCTACTACTATGTGTAGCCCATGGGCTAAGCCATTGGAATTTTAGTAGTAACGTGTTTAGAACAAGGTGCACTACTGCTAGAACTTTATCTGTAGCGCGGTTTGCCCAGGCGCGCTACTGCTACTTAGCACCAGCGTAGGGAAAATTTTGTTTTTGGCACTCTAGATTTTGCCAATGTTCCTTCTGCCACTCTAGATTTTGACATTTCACTTTTGCCGCTCTTAGTTTTTGACAATTATCACAATTTCCATTCCCGTGGCAAAAGCAAAATATTCACAGTGGTAATTGTGATAATTATCAAAAGCTAAGAGTGGCAAAAATGAAATAAAATTATTTTGCTTTTGCCACAAAATGGCAATTGTGATAATTGTCAAAAACAAAGAGTGGCAAAAGTGAAATGTCAAAATCTACAGTGGCATAAGGAAAATTGGCAAAATCTAGAGTGACAAAAACAAAATTTTCCCGCTTTTTTGACCCATGCTACTGCTAAAGTTCTGTGTATAAGGTTTTCCCTAGTAGTGAAATGACATCATTAATAACAGGGACGCCACTGGCCGCATAGGCAAGTGGGCCATCGAGGTATTACCATTCGAAATCATATACAAGCCACGTCGGGCTATTAAATCCCAGGTATTGGCCGACTTTATAGCCGAATGGACGGAAGCCGAACTCCCTAAAGAGTAAAGCTCATATTCTAATTGGATCATGTACTTCGATGGCTCTAAAATGCTGGTCGGACTGGGGGCTGGCGTAATCTTCACATTACCCACTGGGGACACAGTCCGCTATGTACTGCAAATTATGTATACAAACTCTAATAATGCAGCCGAATACGAGGCGCTACTGCACGGTCTTCATATGGCTGTCTCCATGGGCATACAATGCTTGGAGGTGCGCGGTGATTTGAACCTCGCAATTTCACAGGTCAATGGAGAGTTCGATGCGAAGGACCCAAAAATGATGGCATATCGAAACGCCATATTGAAACTGTCAGCTCGGCTCGACGGACTCGAGTTCCATAATGTTGCCCGAGAAAGTAATCAGGCAACCGACATCCTTGCTCGTATGGGCGCTAAACGCGACCCCGTGCCACCCAACACCTTCGTGGAGCGGCTCTTTAAGCCATCTGTTGTGTGGAAGGGTGAGAGCGGCGGAGGCAACACAGACCTGATGTGGCGACCGGTTTTCCGGGTATTAATTCCCAGAAAATGGCCCTTGTGCTCATCAGCCCCAGGATTACTGTTAGCTGATGAGGCACCAACTTGATACAGAAATTCCATGCAAAACACAAAATATGTAGTACAAGACCATTATGGCCTGTGAGTACAACAAATGGTTTCTAGTGGTTGATGGCGGAAGCGGGTTGTGAATCATCAGTGTCTATGGGACTCCATTTCCCACAGGAACAGCTGACCAGGTTAACTCCTATCTTCGCGAGGCTGCTATCACTGTTGCTTAGGTTCCAGGGCTGTCATCACGGTCGCTCCTCTCTGCGCAAGAAATTTGGCCAATACAATAGCCAGGGACAAGCCAGTGAGTACTTTGAATGTACTCGCAAACATTATGAACACGGGTATAATATAACAACGATGTTCTGAAATATTTTATGCTCACGACGTCAGTCACAAAAGATAATAAAAACTCTGATGCATGCAAACAGGTTATTTATGAATATGCAATAACATATCAATAATAAAATGCACCGATCGGGTGTCTGAAGCGACGCCTCGAAAGGTTAGTAAACAAAGAGAAATGCCTCAGTCGGGCGTCTGAGCGACACAACATAAAGGGCTTATAAAGAAAATAAATAACAACATGCCACAGTCGGGCGTCTGAGTGACACCGCATAAAGGGCTTATAAAGAAAATAAATAACAGCATGCCACAGTCGGGCGTCTGAGCGACACCGCATAAAGGGCTTATAAAGAAAATAAATAACAGCATGCCACAGTCGGGCGTCTGAGCGACACCACATAAAGGGCTTATAAAGAAAATAAATATAGTGAATATCCAGGAGGTAAAACCATCCCAGGGATACTCAATATTTCAAATAATATAAAGGGGTTAGTCCATAAATAAAAATAATCATAATCATCATAAGTCTCAAGTCATGATCCCAGTTCTGGTTTAACAGTTTTCTCCTCCGAAGACCAACACTAAGACCGACACTTGACCCATCCCAGACTGTAATCCTTATCCATGGACACGGCTATTCGAATAGGTTTAATCTCTGGAGAGGGTGTACTCTTTACCCACGAGTAACGGATTCCTTTAGTCCATCGGGACTAATTCCGTCTACGGTCTTTTAAATGAAAACGCACCTGACTTGTACACACCAGCTTAACTCACCGGTGTCTGGAATCACCCATGATACTCGTTAAGCAAAACTCTAAGTGGGGAGGCTACAACCTCGATTAGCATGGGATCACAAAATTTATACCACGTGCAAAACTGGGGAAGCTACCCCCTCGGCTACAACCGAAACACCCATGCCCCCTGACCGGATGATTGGCTTTAATCCATGGCTGTGGTACTCTCATGCCGGCCCCTCTGTACGGTGTGTGCTAGAAAGGGGTTGACAAATTACTGAACCGTACTCTACTTTTTGTAGAGATGAGTGGTAGTACGAAACAAGTATGGGGGTTACTGGAACAAGACTCGATCTATGGTCGACTCAGGAGGTTTAAGTATTCCCTGCAAGATTAGCATAACGAGTATATTTCATCCAACAGACAGAATCACCAATCATCATACCCTTCATGCCATGCCGAACACACTCGTCTCAATGAGCAACTAGGGACAAGCTCGGGTCTACCCAAGACAGAGGCTTTCCCATTATTCTTCCGGTAGGCACGAAAGGCATACGAGGATGATCACTATCACAAGCCTGTCCATTTCCAGCAGCAAGGAAATTTCTAATGAGCATTCATGCAAATGATCACATCACCACATAAAATAACGAGTTCTATGCATTGAGGTGGTGTCATGATCGTGTCAAACAATGCATGCAAAATATTATCCCAGGGTTCAGAATGCTTGCCTTCAATGTGAGGAAAGGCAGGGTGCACTCCAAAACTTTTGAAAGTATTCTTCTCTCTCTCCAAAGTCCTATTTTAAACAAATTTGAATTAACACACAAATTCAAAAAAGCACAAAAAAGTTGTTTGAATTTTTTTCAAATAAATCTTAAAATAAATTAGATTAAATTTGAGAGAGGTAGGAAAAAGAATCAATCCATTTGGAGTTGTCATTAAAAAGTTATAGCCAGTCAAAGCTGTGGTCAAAAATCTGTTTTAAAAAGAAATTAAAACAGAAAAAGAAAAACGATTCGGACTGACCACATCGAAGGCGTATTCTAAAAATACGTTTCCACTTATGCCTGCGTGTATCGACACTGGGTCACTGACAGTGGACCCGCCTGGCCCACTAGTCAGGTTTGACCAGTCCACGCGCGCGTCGCCTCCTCCGGCCGAAACAGAGGCGGAGCTCCAGCGAGGCTCGCCGGCGAATGACGGCACCGTTCGAAAAGAGGAGGCCATCCGCGTGCTCAGGGGATCAAGACGGTCACTCCGGTGGTTGATATGGTCTTTGGGGTGGACGGAGCTGCAGGCGGTGAGCTTCGCGGCGGATGGTGGTCGTCCGGCAAAGTGATTTTTCTCCCGCAATGAGTCCCGATCAAAATCGAGCAGGGGGATGAATTCACGAGGGGGAGAGGGAGTTCCTGGTGAAGAGAGTGGAGAGGGGGAGGCTCTGGTGGTGCCGGAATGGCCGGGGCGGTGGCGGCGGCTGCAGTTGCCGGAGACGGGGAAGAAGGCCTCCCTCCGACGATTGCAGGTTGTGGGGTTGCCATGGGGGTGGCGTGAGGTTGCCTCCTTGCTCGAATGGGTTCGGGCGCCTCCTTATATAGCGCAACGAGGTCGGTTTGCGGCGCCGGATAAGAATGACGGCGGACCGCCTTCCTGTAGTGGCAGGGCGTCATGGCGAGATGACACGCGAGAAGATGAGGCTGAGCTATTCCAGGGGCAGGTTGCAAGCGGGAGAGGCTTGGGAGGCACCGACCTGGCAGAGGCGTGCTACGGACGCCGGCGTGCCGCCAATGGCTCTGACGGCGGTGCTGCAGGGCTCCAGGGCTGCTTGGCGTGTTCTGGTGAGAAGGGGAGTGCGTGGAGCGGCTCTGTGGTGTGGGCAAAACCAGGGGCGCGACATGGCGGCTCGGGCGCGGCACGTGCAAAACGCGCGCTTTGCTCGCGCCCAGAGCACGCACGGGACGTGCTCGACGAAATGCCAGGGCGCGTTAGAGGTCTCGGGTAAGGCTGGGAATTAGCAGACCTAGGTTATGAGTAGCTAGAAGTCTATTGGACAAGGTAGTTAGGCAAGGGAAGCAAGATCACAGTGCAAGCTAAGACTCATGTCAAAACTAGTCATGCCTACAGGGTGCTCGATAGAATGCCACATTCACCTAGGCATTTCTTGGAGTGGTCAAATCTTCTAGAGTGGGGTCTCTTTAGATGCAAGAGAGGGTGGTGAGGTTAGTTTGCCAAAAGGAGAAACTTGCTAGTGCAAGTTTTGCAAAACTTCAGTTCTGGACAGAAAGAACAGGGCGTGATTGCATGTACTAGAATTGCTCCAATGAGTCCAACCTCTTGATCTTAAGGTTCTAGCAGGAAGGGCTACAAGTAGGAAAAGGAATCACAACAAAAGGAGCAAGTTAAAATATAGCTGTAGTACAATCCATCCAGTTGGACCAGAATGAAGATGAGGATGGTTCACTCAATTTTTCCAAAGAACATCACTAGGTTTTTTGAAAAAAGTTAACTAATATACTCCTGTTGACATCCCAAAATTTTGGTAGAAGTTTTAAAGAAATATTTAAAATAGGTTGTAGTGCAAAACTGTCCTCTGGACCAGATTTGAAAACTTGGTGTAGAACTCAAAATATCCAAGTAATGAAATATATTTTTGCATAAAAGTGTTTTATAAACATCACATGACCTCTCTAAATTTTGGTGGAATTTTGAAATAAATTTATCAAATGGTTGTAGTGCAAAAGAGGCCCTAAGGCTTAGAAAAATCATTTTCACAGAAATAAGGCATCAAGGAAACTAATTATGCTAATAATCCCACTGATAAAAGAATTGTTTTATTTGAGAGAGAAAAAAAATAAGTCCAACAATGATTGAAAAGATTTCACTAGGGGTAAAACTCCATAATAATAATAGAAAAAAAGAGTGGTTCTGAAATCAGAAGGGAATACAGAAAATAAAAGTTTTAGTTTCTAGACAAAATTTTAATTAATAAAACAAGGTTAAAATTTTGGGGTGTCACAACACTACCCCCCTTAAGAAAAAATCTCATCCTCGAGATTTGCTAAGAGCGGTTTTGAAAAACAAATACTCCACGATTACGTGTCTCTGCAAGCAGGGTATGAGTTCGAGTGGTTGTGAGTCTGCTGACATGGTGCTGTGTGAAATAAAAATAATCCACGTCGTGAGAAGATATATGATGCGGCAACTCAAGGAAAAATAAATCTCACTCCAGGGTTTTTCGCGAGAGAACAATAGTAATATATTAGAGTCAAACCGCAACGGAACTACTCACATTAATAGGAACTAAATAATTTACTCACCGCGCAAACTCGGGGTACCACGCATAATTTACAACACATAAGTAAAAGTTGCAAGAAATAAACATAGCAGCAACGTCTATAATGCAAACGACAACTGGACGGGGTCCCGAGAAAACGTCTCTGGTACTGGGATGCACTCCTCTTGTATCGGGGAAAGCGGATTGATCAGCCGATGAATGTGTCTCTCCTGGTCGGGCCTCAGTGGTCTGCCGATGGCGATCTAAGGATTCAAGTCAGTGAGACTCTGGAGATATCCCATTATTTGCTGAGTCAAACGTTCTTGAGCGATGATGTACTGGACTAGGTTGGGCAGTACTGGGTCTCTCTCAATCCGTCCACCAGGAAAAGATGTTACTCCTCCGGGTGCTGCACGGCTCGGGAAGTAATAATACCCTCGTTCGCTAGCATAGGGTACCGCGAATCGAAGGCGAGCGAGTGCTTCGTAAGCAGCAGCTTCTATGGCCATATGTGGGGTCGGCATAGATTTCCCCATGAAGGAAACTTCTGTTGGGTTTTGGTTGGAGTCCACGGGAGGGATGTGTACTGCTGCCCAATATTTCAAGGTGGAAGGTGTGATTCTCGATTTGAACAGCTCGTACTGGGGTGGCTGGGTAGAACCCATGGTACTGCAGGTAAAGTTCCACAATATTTTGACAAAGCTACCTGGGGTTGCATCTGGGGTTCTCAGATAAATACTAGGGCTCGACATGGCAAGAATGGTTGTGAGGGTAGTGCACGAGGTGAGGGTGCTTGGCAAGGTCACGAGGTGGCCTTTTTATAGCACTGGAGCTGGGTCATTTTACAGTGGTGAAAGGTAATAAAATTGCCAGCTTAGCTCCAAGGGTCGAGGTCAAAGTCATAGATACATACCTCACTAAAGTGACGTATCACTGTGGGAGTTGTCGGGGTGGTCTTGGTAGCTGTGCTTGGAAAAAATATGCAATTGCGTGCTGACATAAATATGCAAGGTTACTATCTAAAACAGAGGCACAACAACAGGCTGCATTTACGCACAAGGTCACGCGATTAGAAGCGAGGATACACTTAGATTCGGCACTACTCGGGTGACTTAGTCTACCTCGTTTATATCCAAACGGGCGTGCCTTGTGGATGTCGAGGTTTCTCCACGGGTCTCACAGTTGGAATTAGCCGGAGATGGTGGAGGAACTGCAAGGTCGGGGTAGCGATGATGACCATCACGGGGATTGTTGGCTACAATCCCGTTAGAGTGTGCTCCCAAAAGGCGACGAAGCACTTCTGGGGTCATCAAAGCATCTTGGTTGATGGCTGGGGCTGATCTCAAGGTCTCGATTGGTTGTCCGAACAGCACGACTGGGCTGTCGGCGCCGGGCTCGTCTTCTCCTCTCGCTGGGGCTCGACGAACCAACTCTCCATGAGCTGCGATCAGATCAATGGTGATTTGATCGAATAGTGCCTCTAGTGCACCTACATAGCGCACTAGGTGCAATAATGCAGGATCCGTCTCGTGATCTCCGTTGGCAACTTGGGGTGGTCTACCATACCCTTCGCGTCTGGGGTAGTAGTAGAACGAGCGACAGTTAACTCTGGGCGACAACTGCCGGAGTTGAACTATAGCCTCTCGAGCAGCTAGCTGGATGGCTTGTGGCTCGAAGGAAGTTGTCCTTCCGGTGAACCTGTAGGGGCGTTCTGGCGACAGACCCCTACCATAGATGTGCAGAGTGGCCCAGAATTGACGGCTTTCACCGCCCATGGGTCCTTGGTACACAACATATTCTGGGGCCTCTTCTAACGCATAGGCACGACGGGTGAGGTTTGCGAGTATGGTCACAAAACCTCCAAGGTTGGTTGCTGCAGTTTCATTGTGCACGACGGGGCCAAGCATAATGGCCCGGTTTGAGGTAGAGGCTGTGCTGTGCTGGGTTGAGGTTAGCGTGCCCTTTTTATAGAAAAAGGGAATGGAGTCTTCCTTCGCACGCTTGCGAATGAGACCTTATAGGCACCGGTCACTTGCGCGTGATCGACAGGCTAGGTTGATAGGTTTGGCACCGACCGTCAAAAGTGTCGGAGTCACTGTGTGACTATCTTGCACGAGAAGCTTGGCTGGGTTTTGGTTAAGGTCTGGTGGTTTGGCTTACCTAGGTCTTTCGACCTGGCAAAGATAGGATTAGCCAATGGTCAGCCTGGCTCTGATACCAAGTTTGTGGCGACCGGTTTTCCGGGTATTAATTCCCAGAAAATGGCCCTTGTGCTCATCAGCCCCATGATTACTGTTAGCTGATGAGGCACCAACTTGATACGGAAATTCCAAGCAAAATACAAAATATGTAGTAAAAGACCATTATGGCCTATGAGTACAACAAATAGTTTCTAGTTGTTGATGGCGGAAGCGGGTTGTGAATCATTAGTGTCTATGGGACTCCATTTCCCACAGGAACAGCCGACCAGGTTAACTCCTATCTTCGCGAGGCTGCTATCACCGTTGCTTAGGTTCCAGGGCTGTCATCACGGCCGCTCCTCTCCACACAAGAAATCTGGCCAAGACAATAGCCAGGGACAAGCCAGTGAGTACTTTGAATATACTCGCAAACATTATGAACACGGGTATAATATAACAACGATGTTCTGAAATATTTTATGCTCACGATGTCAGTCACAAAAGATAATAAAAACTCTGATGCACGCAAGCAGGTTATTTATGAATATGCAATAACATATTAATAATAAAATGCACCGATCGGGTGTCTGAAGCGACGCCTCAAAAGGTTAGTAAACAAAGAGAAATGCCTCAGTCGGGTGTCTGAGCGACACCACATAAAGGGCTTATATAGAAAATAAATAACAACATGCCAGAGTCGGGCGTCTGAGCGACACCGCATAAAGGGCTTATAAAGAAAATAAATAACAGCATGCCACAGTCGGGCGTCTGAGCGACACCACATAAAGGGCTTATAAAGAAAATAAATATAGTGAATATCCAGGAGGTAAAACCATCCCAGGGATACTCAATATTTCAAAATAATCATAATCATCATAAGTCTCAAGTCATGATCCCAATTCTGGTTTAACAGTTTTCTCCTCCGAAGACCGACACTAAGACCGACACTTGACCCATCCCATACTGTAATCCTTAACCATGGACACGGCTATTCGAATAGGTTTAATCTCTGCAGAGGATGTACTCTTTACCCACGAGTAACGGATTCCTTTAGTCCATCGGGACTAATTCCGTCTACGGTCTTTTAAATGAAAACGCACCTGACTTGCACACACCAGCTTAACTCACCGGTGTCTAGAATCACCCATGACACTCGTTAAGCAAAACTCTAAGTGGGAAGGCTACAACCTCGATTAGCATGGGATCACAAAATTTATACCGCGCGCAAAACTGGGGAAGCTACCCCCTCGGCTACAACCAAAACACCCATGCCCCCTGACCGGATGACTAGCTTTAATCCATGGCCGTGGTACCCTCATGCCGGCCCCTCTGTACAGTGTGTGCTAGAAAGGGGTTGACAAATTACTGAACCGTACTCTACTTGTTGTAGAGACGAGTGGTAGTACGAAACAAGTATGGGGGTTACTAGAACAAGACTCGATCTATGGTTGACTCAGGAGGTTTAAGTATTCCCTACAAGATTAGCATAACGAGTATATTTCATCCAACAGACAGAATCACCACTCATCATACCCTTCATGCCATGCCAGACACACTCGTCTCGATGAGCAACTAGGGACAAGCTCGGGTCTACCCAAGACAGAGGCTTTCCCGTTATTCTTCCGGTAGGCACGAAAGGCATACGAGGATGATCACTATCACAAGCCTGTCCATTTCCAACAGCAAGGAAATTTCCAATGAGCATTCATGCAAATGATCACATCACCACATAAAATAACGAGTTCTAGGCATTGAGGTGGTGTCATGATCGTGTCAATCAATGCATGCAAAATATTATGCCAGGGTTCAGAATGCTTTCCTTCAATGTGAGGAAAGGCAGGGTGCACTCCAAAACTTTTGAAAGTATTCTTCTCTCTCTCCAAAGTCCTATTTTAAGCAAATTTGAATTAACACACAATTTCAAAAAAGCACAAAAAAGTTGTTTGAATTTTTTTCAAATAAATCTTAAAATAAACTAGATTAAATTTGAGAGAGGTAGGAAAAAGAATCAATCTATTTGGAGTTGTCATTAAAAAGTTATAGCCAGTCAAAGCTGTGGTCAAAAATCTGTTTTGAAAAGAAAATAAAACAGAAAAAGAAAAACGATTCGGACTGACCACGTCGAAGGCGTATTCTAAAAATACGTTTCCACTTATGCCTGCGTGGATCGGCACTAGGTCACTGACAGTGGACCCGCCTGGCCCACTGGTCAGGTTTGACCAGTCCACGCGCGCGTCGCCTCCTCTAGCCGAAATAGAGGCGGAGCTCCGGCGAGGCTCGCCGGCGAATGACGGCACCGTTCGGAAAGCGGAGGCCATCCGCGTGCTCAGGGGATCAAGACGGTCACTCCGGTGGTTGATATGGCCTTTGGGGTGGACGGAGCTGCCGGCGGTGAGCTTCGCGGCGGACGGTGGTCGTCGGGCAAAGTGATTTTTCTCCCGCAATGAGTCCCGATCAAAATTGAGCAGGGGGATGGATTCACGAGGGGGAGAGGGAGTTCCTAGTGAAGAGAGTGGAGAGGTGGATGCTCTGGTGGTGCCGGAATGGCCGGGGCGATGGCGGCGGCTGCAGTTGCCGGAGACGGGGAAGAAGGCCTCCCTCCGACGATTGCAGGTTGTGGGGTTGCCATGGGGGTGGCCTTTGGTTGCCTCCTTGCTCGAATGGGTTCGGGGGCCTCCTTATATAGTGCAACGAGGTCGGTTTGTGGCGGCCAGATAAGAACGACGGCGGACCGCCTTCCTGTAGTGGCAGGGCGTCGTGGCGATGACGAGAGCTAGATGACACGCGAGAGGATGAGGCTGAGCTGTTCCAGGGGCAGGTGGCGAGCGGGAGAGGCTTGGGCGGTACCGACCTGGCAGAGGCGTGCTGTGGACACCGTTGTGCCGCCAAGGGCTCTGACGGCGGTGCTGCAGGGCACCAGGGCTGCTTGGCGTGTTCTGGTGAGAAGGGGAGTGCGTGGCGCGGCTCTGTGGTGTGGGCAAAACCAGGGGCGCGACATGGCGGCTCGGGCGCGGCACGTGCAAAACGCGCGCTTTGCTCGCGCCCAGAGCACGCACGGGACGTGCTCGACGAAATGCCAGGGCGCGTTAGAGGTCTCGGGTAAGGCTGGGAATTAGCAGACCTAGGTTATGAGTAGCTAGAAGTCTATTGGACAAGGTAGTTAGGCAAGGGAAGCAAGATCACAGTGCAAGCTAAGACTCATGTCAAAACTAGTCATGCCTACAGGGTGCTCGATAGAATGCCACATTCACCTAGGCATTTCTTGGAGTGGTCAAATCTTCTAGAGTGGGGTCTCTTTAGATGCAAGAGAGGGTGGTGAGGTTAGTTTGCCAAAAGGAGAAACTTGCTAGTGCAAGTTTTGCAAAACTTCAGTTCTGGACAGAAAGAACAGGGCGTGATTGCATGTACTAGAATTTCTCCAATGAGTCCAACCTCTTGATCTTAAGGTTCTAGCAGGAAGGGCTACAAGTAGGAAAAGGAATCACAACAAAAGGAGCAAGTTAAAATATAGCTGTAGTACAATCCATCCAGTTGGACCAGAATGAAGATGAGGATGGTTCACTCAATTTTTCCAAAGAACATCACTAGGTTTTTTGAAAAAAGTTAACTAATATACTCCTATTGACATCGCATAATTTTGGTAGAAGTTTTAAAGAAATATTTAAAATAGGTTGTAGTGCAAAACTGTCCTCTGGACCAGATTTGAAAACTTGGTGTAGAACTCAAAATATCCATGTAATGAAATATATTTTTGCATTAAAGTGTTTTATAAACATCACATGACCTCTCTAAATTTTGGTGGAATTTTGAAATCAATTTATCAAATGGTTGTAGTGCAAAAGAGGCCCTGAGGCTTAGAAAAATCATTTTTACAGAAATAAGGCATCAGGGAAACTAATTATGCAAATAATCCCACTGGTAAAAAAATTGTTTTATTTGAGAGAGAAAAAAAATAAGTCCAACAATGATTGAAAAGATTTCACTAGGGGTAAAACTCCATAATAGTAATAAAAAAAGAGTGGTTCTGAAATCAGAAGGGAATACAGAAAATAAAAGTTTTAGTTTCTAGACAAAATTTTAATTAATAAAACAAGGTTAAAATTTTGGGGTGTCACAACACTACCCCCCTTAAGAAAAAATCTCGTCCTCGAGATTTGCTAAGAGCGGTTTTGAAAAACAAATACTCCACGATTACGTGTCTCTGCAAGCAGGGTATGAGTTCGAGCGATTGTGAGTCTGCTGCCGTGGTGCTGCGTGAAATAAAAATGATCCACGTCGTGAGAAGATATATGATGCGGCAACTCAAGGAAAAATAAATCTCACTCCAGGGTTTTTCGCGAGAGAACAATAGTAATATATTAGAGTCAAACCGCAACAGAACTACTCACATTAATAGGAACTAAATAATTTACTCACCGCACAAACTCAGGGTACCATGCATAAGTTACAACACATAAGTAAAAGTTGCAAGAATAAACATAGCAGCGACGTCTATAATGCAAACGACAACTGGACGGGGTCCCGAGAAAACGTCTCTGGTACTGGGATGCACTCCTCTTCTATCGGGGAAAGCGGATTGATCAGCCGATGAATGTGTCTCTCCTGGTCGGGCCTCAGTGGTCTGCCGATGGCGATGTGAGGATTCAAGTCAGCGAGACTCTGGAGATACCCCATTATTTGCTGAGTCAAACGTTCTTGAGCGATGACGTACTGGACCAGGTTGGCCAGTACTGGGTCTTTCTCAATCCGTCCACCAGGAAAAGATGTTACTCCTCCGGGTGCTGCACGGCTCGGAAAGTAATAATACCCTCGTTCACTGGCATAGGGTACCGCGAATCGAAGGCGAGCGAGTGCTTCATAAGCAGCAGCTTCTATGGCCATATGTGGGGTCGGCATAGATTTCCCCACGAAGGAAACTTCCGTTGGGTCTTGGTCGGAGTCCACGGGAGGGATGTGTACTGCTGCCCAATATTTCGAGGTGGAAGGTGTGATTCTCGATTTGAACAGCTCATACTGGGGTGGCTGGGTAGAACCCATGGTACTACAGGTAAAGTCCCACAATATTTTGACAAAGCTACCTGGGGTTGCATCTGGGGTTTTCAGATAAATACTAGGGCTCGACATGGCAAGAATGGTTGTGAGGGTGGTGGACGAGGTGAGGGTGCTTGGCAAGGTCACGAGGTGGCCTTTTTATAGCACTAGAGCTGGGTCATTTTACCGTGGTGAAAGGTAATAAAATTGCCAGCTTAGCTCCAAGGGTCGAGGTCAAAATCACAGATACATACCTCACTAAAGTGACGTATCACTGTGGGAGTTGTCGGGGTGGTCTTGGTAGCTGTGCTTGGAAAAATATGCAATTGCGTGCTGACATAAATATGCAAGGTTACTATCTAAAACAGAGGCACAACAATAGGCTGCATTTATGCACAAGGTCACACGATTACAAGCGAGGATACACTGAGATTCGGCACTACTCGGGTGACTTAGTCTACCTCGTTTATATCCAAACGGGCGTGCCTTGTGGATGTCGAGGTTTCTCCACGGGTCTCACCGCTGGAATTAGCCGGAGATGGTGGAGGAACTGCAGGGTCGGGGTAGCGACGATGACCATCACGGGGATTGTTGGCCACAATCCCGTTAGAGTGTGCTCCCAAAAGGCGATGAAGCACTTCTGGGGTCATCAAAGCATCTTGGTTGATGGCTGGGGCTGATCTCAAGGTCTCGATTGGTTGTCCGAATAGCACGACTGGGCTGTCAGCGCCGGGCTCGTCTTCTCCTCTCGCTGGGGCTCGACGAACCAGCTCTCCACGAGCTGCGATCAGATCAATGGTGATTTGATCGAATAGTGCCTCTAGTGCACCTACATAGCGCACTAGGTGCAATAATGCAGGATCCGTCTCATGATCTCCGTTGGCAACTTGGGGGTGGTCTGCCATACCCTTCGCGTCTGGGGTAGTAGTAGAACGAGCGACAGTTAACTCTGGGCGACAACTGCCGGAGTTGAACTATAGCCTCTCGAGCAGCTAGCTGGATGGCTTGTGGCTCGAAGGAAGTTGTCCTTCCGGTGAACCTGTAGGGGTGTTCTGGCGACAGACCCCTACCATAGATGTGCACAGTGGCCCAGAATTGACAGCTTTCACCGCCCATGGGTCCTTGGTACACAACATATTCTGGAGGCTCTTCTAACGCATAGGCATGACGGGTGAGGTTTGTGAGTATGGTCACAAAACCTCCAAGGTTGTTGCTGTGGTTTCATTGTGCACGACGGGGCCAGGCATAATGGCTCGGTTTGAGGTAGAGGCTGTGCTATGCTGGGTTGAGGTTAGCGTGCCCTTTTTATAGAAAAAGGGAACGTAGTCTTCCTTCGCACGCTTGCGAATGAGACCTTATAGGCACCAGTCACTGGCGCGTGATCGACAAGCTAGGTTGATAGGTTTGGCACCGACCGTCAAAAGTGTCGGGAGTCACTGTGTGACTATCTTGCACGAGAAGCTTGGCTGGGTTTTGGTTAAGGTCTGGTGGTTTGGCTTACCTAGGTCTTTCGACCTGGCCAAGATAGGATTAGCTAATGGTCAGCTTGGCTCTGATACCAAGTTTGTGGCGACCGGTTTTCCGGGTATTAACTCCCAGAAAATGGCCCTTGTGCTCATCAGCCCTAGGATTATTGTTAACTGATGAGGCACCAACTTGATACAGAAATTCCAAGCAAAACACAAAATATGTAGTACAAGACCATTATGGCCTGTGAGTACAACAAATGGTTTCTAGTGGTTGATGACGGAAGCGGGCTGTGAATCATCAGTGTCTATGGGACTCCATTTCCCACAGGAATAGCTGACCAGGTTAACTCCTATCTTCGCGAGGCTGCTATCACCGTTGCTTAGGTTCCAGGGCTGTCATCACGGTCGCTCCTCTCCACGCAACAAATCTTGCCAAGACAATAGCCAGTGACAAGCCAGTGAGTACTTTGAATGTACTCGCAAACATTATGAACACGGGTATAATATAACAATGATGTTCTGAAATATTTTATGCTCACGACGTCAGTCACAAAAGATAATAAAAACTCTGATGCACGCAAGCAGGTTATTTATGAATATGCAATAACATATTAATAATAAAATGCACCGATCGGGTGTCTGAAGCGACGCCTTGAAAGGTTAGTAAACAAAGAGAAATGCCTCAGTCGGGCGTCTGAGCGACACCACATAAAGGGAGTATAAAGAAAATAAATAACAACATGCCACAGTCGGGTGTCTGAGCGACACCGCATAAAGGGCTTATAAAGAAAATAAATAACAGCATGCCACAGTCGGGCGTCTGAGCGACACCGCATAAAGGGCTTATAAAGAAAATAAATAATAGCATGCCACAGTCGGGCGTCTGAGCTACACCACATAAAGGGCTTATAAAGAAAATAAATATAGTGAATATCCAGGAGGTAAAACCATCCCAGGGATACTCAATATTTCAAATAATATAAAGGGGTTAGTCCATAAATAAAAATAATCATAATCATCATAAGTCTCAAGTCATGATCCCAGTTCTGGTTTAACAGTTTTCTCCTCCGAAGACCAACACTAAGACCGACACTTGACCCATCCCAGACTGTAATCCTTATCCATGGACACGGCTATTCGAATAGGTTTAATCTCTGGAGAGGGTGTACTCTTTACCCACGAGTAACGGATTCCTTTAGTCCATCGGGACTAATTCCGTCTACGGTCTTTTAAATGAAAACGCACCTGACTTGTACACACCAGCTTAACTCACCGGTGTCTGGAATCACCCATGATACTCGTTAAGCAAAACTCTAAGTGGGGAGGCTACAACCTCGATTAGCATGGGATCACAAAATTTATACCACGTGCAAAACTGGGGAAGCTACCCCCTCGGCTACAACCGAAACACCCATGCCCCCTGACCGGATGACTGGCTTGAATCCATGGCTGTGGTACTCTCATGCCGGCCCCTCTGTACGGTGTGTGCTAGAAAGGGGTTGACAAATTACTGAACCGTACTCTACTTTTTGTAGAGACGAGTGGTAGTACGAAACAAGTATGGGGGTTACTGGAACAAGACTCGATCTATGGTCGACTCAGGAGGTTTAAGTATTCCCTGCAAGATTAGCATAACGAGTATATTTCATCCAACAGACAGAATCACCACTCATCATACCCTTCATGCCATGCCGAACACACTCGTCTCAATGAGCAACTAGGGACAAGCTCGGGTCTACCCAAGACAGAGGCTTTCCCATTATTCTTCCGGTAGGCACGAAAGGCATACGAGGATGATCACTATCACAAGCCTGTCCATTTCCAGCAGCAAGGAAATTTCTAATGAGCATTCATGCAAATGATCACATCACCACATAAAATAACGAGTTCTATGCATTGAGGTGGTGTCATGATCGTGTCAAACAATGCATGCAAAATATTATCCCAGGGTTCAGAATGCTTGCCTTCAATGTGAGGAAAGGCAGGGTGCACTCCAAAACTTTTGAAAGTATTCTTCTCTCTCTCCAAAGTCCTATTTTAAACAAATTTGAATTAACACACAAATTCAAAAAAGCACAAAAAAGTTGTTTGAATTTTTTTCAAATAAATCTTAAAATAAATTAGATTAAATTTGAGAGAGGTAGGAAAAAGAATCAATCCATTTGGAGTTATCATTAAAAAGTTATAGCCAGTCAAAGCTGTGGTCAAAAATCTGTTTTAAAAAGAAATTAAAACAGAAAAAGAAAAACGATTCGGACTGACCACATCGAAGGCGTATTCTAAAAATACGTTTCCACTTATGCCTGTGTGTATCGACACTGGGTCACTGACAGTGGACCCGCCTGGCCCACTAGTCAGGTTTGACCAGTCCACGCGCGCGTCGCCTCCTCCGGCCGAAACAGAGGCGGAGCTCCGGCGACGCCTTGAAAGGTTAGTAAACAAAGAGAAATGCCTCAGTCGGGCGTCTGAGCGACACCACATAAAGGGCGTATAAAGAAAATAAATAACAACATGCCACAGTCGGGTGTCTGAGCGACACCGCATAAAGGGCTTATAAAGAAAATAAATAACAGCATGCCACAGTCGGGCGTCTGAGCGACACCGCATAAAGGGCTTATAAAGAAAATAAATAATAGCATGCCACAGTCGGGCGTCTGAGCTACACCACATAAAGGGCTTATAAAGAAAATAAATATAGTGAATATCCAGGAGGTAAAACCATCCCAGGGATACTCAATATTTCAAAATAATCATAATCATCATAAGTCTCAAGTCATGATCCAAATTCTGGTTTAATAGTTTTCTCCTCCAAAGACCGACACTTGACCCATCCCAGACTGTAATCCTTAACCATGGACACGGCTATTTGAATAGGTTTAATCTCTGCAGAGGGTGTACTCTTTACCCACGAGTAACGGATTCCTTTAGTCCATCGGGACTAATTCCGTCTACGGTCTTTTAAATGAAAACGCACCTGACTTGCACACACCAGCTTAACTCACCGGCGTCTGGAATCACCCATGACACTCGTTAAGCAAAACTCTAAGTGGGGAGGCTACAACCTCAATTAGCATGGGATCACAAAATTTATACCGCGCGCAAAACTGGGGAAGCTACCCCCTCGGCTACAACCGAAACACCCATGCCCCCTGACCGGATGACTAGCTTTAATCCATGGCCGTGGTACCCTCATGCCGGCCCCTCTGTACGGTGTGTGCTAGAAAGGGGTTGACAAATTACTGAACCGTACTCTACTTGTTGTAGAGACGAGTGGTAGTACGACAAGTATGGGGGTTATTGGAACAAGACTCGATCTATGGTCGACTCATGAGGTTTAAGTATTCCCTGCAAGATTAGCATAACGAGTATATTTCATCCAACAGACAGAATCACCACTCATCATACCCTTCATGCCATGCCGGACACACTCGTCTCGACGAGCAACTAGGGACAAGCTCGGGTCTACCCAAGACAGAGGCTTCCCGTTATTCTTCCGGTAGGCACGAAAGGCATACGAGGATGATCACTATCACAAGCCTGTCCATTTCCAACATCAAGGAAATTTCCAATGAGCATTCATGCAAATGATCACATCACCACATAAAATAACGAGTTCTATGCATTGAGGTGGTGTCATGATCGTGTCAAACAATGCATGCAAAATATTATGTCAGGGTTCAGAATGCTTTCCTTCAATGTGAGGAAAGGCAGGGTGCACTCCAAAACTTTTGAAAGTATTCTTCTCTCTCTCCAAAGTCCTATTTTAAACAAATTTGAATTAACACACAAATTCAAAAAAGCACAAAAAAGTTGTTTGAATTTTTTTCAAATAAATCTTAAAATAAATTAGATTAAATTTGAGAGAGGTAGGAAAAAGAATCTGGAGCTTTGGGTGTTGGAACTCAATGCGAGAGGCGGATTTGATTGGGATTGAAAGAAAGGAGTCGAGCCTTGGTCTCTTTATAAAGAGGTTGAATACCAAGAGCCCTCCCCGTGACCGTTTGGGACTCACTTTCGATTAAAGAGACATACCAATGGCACGGTTGGGTTACCCACGCCCGTATTGATGAGAATCCCGGAATAAGGGGACACGATCTCTGCTTTGACAAGACGTGCCAAGGAAACCGCCTCGCTAAACGCGCTGAGGTGGGACAGTAAAACGATTCGAATAAAGGCTTGGCCGTAGCATGATGTCACGGTACGGGATACGTCAGCAGATTATATTTGTACAAATATTATTCTCTCTACGGTGGTATGTGGAACTTATTTTGCAGAGCCGGACACTATCCCTGTGTTCAAACATCTTCTATGAAGTATTCAGAGGAGGAACCCGCCTTGCAATGCCGAAGACAATTTGCGCGCCAGACTCGTCGTCATTGAAGCCTGGTTCAGGGGCTACTGAGGGAGTCCCGGATTAGGGGGTGTCCGGATGACCGGACTATGACCTTTGGCCGGACTCCTGGACTATGAAGATACAAGATTGAAGACTTCGTCCTGTGTCCGGATGGGACATTCCTTGGCGTGGAAGGCAAGCTTGGTGATACAGATATGTAGATCTCCTCCCAATGTAACTGACTCTGTGTAACCCTAGCCCTCTCCGGTGTCTATATAAACTGGAGGGTTTTAGTCCGTAGGACGAACAACAATCATACCATAGGCTAGCTTCTAGGGTTTAGCCTCTCTGATCTCGTGGTAGATCTACTCTTGTACTACCCATATCATCAATATTAATCAAGCAGGAGTAGGGTTTTACCTCCATCAGGAGGGCCCGAACCTGGGTAAAAACATCGTGTCCCTTGTCTCCTGTTACCATCCGCCTAGACGCAATGTTCGGGACCCCCTACCCGAGATCCGCCGGTTTTGACACCGACACCTGGCACTGGAGAGCCTATGTTATTATACATTTCAGCAACTAACCAAGTAGTTAGCGCCGTCCTCGTCGTTGAGCGAGGGGAGGAGGGACATAAATTCCCCACCCAAAAACCAATTTACTATGTATCGGAGGTCCTTACACCTTGCAAATCCTGATACCCGCACTATCAGAAGATAGCCTACACAGTCTTCATGGCGTCACATAAACTTCGGCACTACTTTAAAGAGTGTTCGGTCACAGTGGCATCCGAGGTTCCACTAAACACTACTAGGGAAAACCCTAGTAGTAGCGCGGGTTTAAATCCCACTAGTAGCGCGTGCTGCCGCGCTACTAATAAGGCACTACAGCTATTACTTAGCAGTAGCGCGTGTGACACGCGCTACTGCTAAGACACATAGCGGCATCGCTTCTTCTCACCCGCGCTGCTGCTAATCTAGCTAGTTGCAGCGTGTTTACTATCCATCGCTACTAGTAATTTTTTTAGTGTATTTATCCGCCGTTATACAAATTTTGGTACAATACCAATTATGAGGTTTATATCATTATGTCCATAACAGTGTGTCAAATGAAGGTGGATTAGGTTCAAGTGGAGGCAATATGTGGTGCATGTCAAAAGTATACTACTAATCCAAACTTGATCTAGTTTGGACTAGTAGTACTTTCGATGTGCACCACATGTTGCCTCCACTTGAATCTAATCCACCATCACAAGCTATTTAATCATCATCATAGTCATTACCACCAACAGTATTTATTTAATCACCACTAACACTAGCTAATAATAATCATCATAATCATTACAACCCACACTAGCTATTTAATCATCATAGTCATAGTGTAGCACATCATCATCTTCAAACTCATTTCTAGCTAGCTAACCACTCCTGCTGCTCTCTCTCAGGTAAAATAACATAAAACATGTGTATCTCTCCTCCTTCATCAAGTTGGAGCATGCAGATGAACCTGTCTCCTAATCATGGGTTGCGCTTCTGATTGCGGCCCCCTAGTACTTGTCTGCCCTCCTCCATCACAGATTTGGTCCAGTCTTTCACTATTAAGAATTTGTCGCTAATCCTGAATGCACTATATTGATTTGTAGGATATCTTGGACGTAAGCTAACAATACTCATGGTACCTTTAATCTCGATCCCATGAGGCACAACATTCATCGGGAGTCCCTGTTGAAGAACATCGTACGGTAACATACTTAGCAATGAAGTTTAGCTTAAAAAATAATGTATGGAAAAGATGCACTGAGGACAAATAGTAAAAATCTTACCATCTTTCCTAAATAGATGTGAGCGTAGTTCATTATGAACACTATTCGTCACACGTTTTCAGTACTAACATTTCTAAATGCAGGAATAAAATTTGTCTTGACAGTATCAAGATCCGCAAGCCATGAAACATAATGACTTACCACCTCGCAGTTTAGTTCAGCCCCGACACAGTAGTAGGTCCTGTCTACCAAGCGCTGGACATGTT
This sequence comes from Triticum aestivum, assembly GCF_018294505.1. NCBI lineage: Eukaryota > Viridiplantae > Streptophyta > Magnoliopsida > Poales > Poaceae > Triticum > Triticum aestivum. The sequence continues at coordinate 792,306,287 of NC_057801.1, forward strand.
TGCTTGAACGGAAATAAGCTGACAATAGAAATTAGTTGTCAACTATTTTTGAATAAACAATATCAAAGACATAAATATGGTTGAGAAACTCACATAATGGTATAACTGGAGGCATCTGCACATCGACCCAGATGTCAGTATTACCTTCAATATCATCTTCTGGACGAATATCAAAAGTGATAACCATATCAGGCTCAAATGCATAAGTCTTGCATAGTGCTCGCCATGTTTTGCAACCAAAATAGGTGTAGTCGTCTGAATTGTATAATTTTGCATGGAAAATAATCATGCTCGGTCTTCAAGTAAACTTTCTTTACCTCCATAGTACGACTGAAACCTATCATATCCAATATAAAAACTCTTGCATGGCAGAGGATACGCTAGTAGAATAGTAAAATAAATAAATTATAAGTTGAAGCAAATGAAGCAGATGTCATGGTTAATTACGAAAAAAGACTTGTCATTGTGACTTACTGTATCAACTTCGAAGTTCTCATCCAGCTTGATGCTGAAGTGCCTATCATCATCTAGGAAGATTCCGTCGCACAGGCCATTCTCATCTTCGCAGTATTTGCAAATACCGAAATCCTTTTCGTCAGACATTTCCTATGTTCATAGTTGAAACATTAATTGAAAATTGATCGAAGACAACTACCAGTTTACTCAACACACAAATCTGGGGAACTCGATATTTCCTACATATTCTGGCACAAGTCATGCCAAAATTCACGGAAAAATCGGGCATGACCTTTTCTAAAATAGGACATATCGAGCGCCTGAAATTTGCCGGAACGGAAATGAATCAACAGTCTGGGAAAATATAGGCCACTCGGAGGTGTAACCTGCAAACATGACCGGCCACTTGGGCACGCACATATCCTATTTGAGCAACACAAGATATACATTTCAAAATATCTTATAGGACTCAAATTAGTATGCATTCAATAAGCAAAAGTAAATCATATCATGCGTCCATACATCATCGAATATTATCACTAATACATCCCAAATAGTATCATACATATATCATCACTAATACAACTAAAACCCTAGAGCACTTGGGTATCTGCGCGGGCGGTGGACAACCACAGAGAAGGAACCATCACAGGATCATAGCTCCAGTGAGATCCTTGGAGAACCTGCCAGGTATTGGAGAACCTGTGCTCCAACGCAAACAAGTAGCGATGGACGTCCGCGTCCTCCTCACTGACACGGTGACGCACCACCTCCATGGGGTCCTCGAGCCTCTGGACCGTCACTGGCCCACGCGACGGCCACCAAAGAAGGTTCGGGTCAACGACAGGCTGGCTCCTCACCAACCTGCGCCCCCAGTAGGTAGCGCCTCCCAGTACCACCCCGGCGGAGCCCAGTTCCGGACATGGCCCATCTAGTGACGCAGGTGTCCTCCACGGACTCGACGACGAGGATGCGGGATAGGCATCGTCCACGTCGATGCGGGAAAAATTGCTTTAACTAAAAAAATAACAACAAGTTCTTACTAACTAGTTCTATTAATTCAACTAGTTCTTACTAAAAATAAACTTACTATAAATAAAAATAAACTAGTACCTAGTTCTTACTAACTAATTAGTACCTAGGAACTGTAAATATTTTTTTACTCGTTTTATGATTCATCTTAGAAATTTCATTCGTTTCCACCCTTACATGAACCCTAACTAATTTGAGCTGCATCCGCATCCGATTCGTTTCCACCCTTACATGAAACCTAACTAATTTGATGCAACTAAAATATGAAGAAACCCTAGGCAGAGGTAGGGGAGAGGCAGGAGCAGGCGTGCTCACCTCGGGTGCCCGTGACGAGGGAGGGGCAGGCGACATCGAGGTCGGGGCCGGGCTTGGGCGCGCGGCGTCGAGGTCGGGGGCGGGGGCGGCATCCTTGGCGGCGTTGAGGTCAGGGGCGGGGGCGGCATTGAATCCGGGGTCAGGGGCAGTGTAGAGGGTGTGTGAAGAGCGCGTGGCGGCCGATGGGCTACGGCGGCGGCGAGAGCGGAGGAGTTGGATTTGGGGGAAGGGGCCGTCGGGAAGGACGAACCCCGTGGTTAAGTTAGAAGTAGTAGTAGCGCGTTCCAGAAAGGGCGCTACTGCTATGTTAGCTACATCGCATTCTGGGATACACGCTACTGCTACTCCTTTCTCTTTTTTCCCTTTTTCATTTATTTTTCTTCACATTTTATTTTTCTCCTTTAACCTTATTTTATTTCTTTCATTTTCAATTACCTTTCTATTTGCTTTCCATTTAATTTTATATCCTTTAGCAGTAGCGAGTTTAGAAGAAAACACACTGCTACAAAGAAAGTAGCGGTAGCGCTGTTCGATAAAGATCGCTACTACTATGTGTAGCCCATGGGCTAAGCCATTGGAATTTTAGTAGTAACGTGTTTAGAACAAGGTGCACTACTGCTAGAACTTTATCTGTAGCGCGGTTTGCCCAGGCGCGCTACTGCTACTTAGCACCAGCGTAGGGAAAATTTTGTTTTTGGCACTCTAGATTTTGCCAATGTTCCTTCTGCCACTCTAGATTTTGACATTTCACTTTTGCCGCTCTTAGTTTTTGACAATTATCACAATTTCCATTCCCGTGGCAAAAGCAAAATATTCACAGTGGTAATTGTGATAATTATCAAAAGCTAAGAGTGGCAAAAATGAAATAAAATTATTTTGCTTTTGCCACAAAATGGCAATTGTGATAATTGTCAAAAACAAAGAGTGGCAAAAGTGAAATGTCAAAATCTACAGTGGCATAAGGAAAATTGGCAAAATCTAGAGTGACAAAAACAAAATTTTCCCGCTTTTTTGACCCATGCTACTGCTAAAGTTCTATGTATAAGGTTTTCCCTAGTAGTGAAATGACATCATTAATAACAGGGACGCCACTGGCCGCATAGGCAAGTGGGCCATCGAGGTATTACCATTCGAAATCATATACAAGCCACGTCGGGCTATTAAATCCCAGGTATTGGCCGACTTTATAGCCGAATGGACGGAAGCCGAACTCCCTAAAGAGTAAAGCTCATATTCTAATTGGATCATGTACTTCGATGGCTCTAAAATGCTGGCCGGACTGGGGGCTGGCGTAATCTTCACATTACCCACTGGGGACACAGTCCGCTATGTACTGCAAATTATGTATACAAACTCTAATAATGCAGCCGAATACGAGGCGCTACTGCACGGTCTTCATATGGCTGTCTCCATGGGCATACAATGCTTGGAGGTGCGCGGTGATTTGAACCTCGCAATTTCACAGGTCAATGGAGAGTTCGATGCGAAGGACCCAAAAATGATGGCATATCGAAACGCCATATTGAAACTGTCAGCTCGGCTCGACGGACTCGAGTTCCATAATGTTGCCCGAGAAAGTAATCAGGCAACCGACATCCTTGCTCGTATGGGCGCTAAACGCGACCCCGTGCCACCCAACACCTTCGTGGAGCGGCTCTTTAAGCCATCTGTTGTGTGGAAGGGTGAGAGCGGCGGAGGCAACACAGACCTGATGTGGCGACCGGTTTTCCGGGTATTAATTCCCAGAAAATGGCCCTTGTGCTCATCAGCCCCGGGATTACTGTTAGCTGATGAGGCACCAACTTGATACAGAAATTCCATGCAAAACACAAAATATGTAGTACAAGACCATTATGGCCTGTGAGTACAACAAATGGTTTCTAGTGGTTGATGGCGGAAGCGGGTTGTGAATCATCAGTGTCTATGGGACTCCATTTCCCACAGGAACAGCTGACCAGGTTAACTCCTATCTTCGCGAGGCTGCTATCACTGTTGCTTAGGTTCCAGGGCTGTCATCACGGTCGCTCCTCTCTGCGCAAGAAATTTGGCCAATACAATAGCCAGGGACAAGCCAGTGAGTACTTTGAATGTACTCGCAAACATTATGAACACGGGTATAATATAACAACGATGTTCTGAAATATTTTATGCTCACGACGTCAGTCACAAAAGATAATAAAAACACTGATGCATGCAAACAGGTTATTTATGAATATGCAATAACATATCAATAATAAAATGCACTGATCGGGTGTCTGAAGCGACGCCTCGAAAGGTTAGTAAACAAAGAGAAATGCCTCAGTCGGGCGTCTGAGCGACACAACATAAAGGGCTTATAAATAAAATAAATAACAACATGCCACAGTCGGGCGTCTGAGTGACACCGCATAAAGGGCTTATAAAGAAAATAAATAACAGCATGCCACAGTCGGGCGTCTGAGCGACACCACATAAAGGGCTTATAAAGAAAATAAATATAGTGAATATCCAGGAGGTAAAACCATCCCAGGGATACTCAATATTTCAAATAATATAAAGGGGTTAGTCCATAAATAAAAATAATCATAATCATCATAAGTCTCAAGTCATGATCCCAGTTCTGGTTTAACAGTTTTCTCCTCCGAAGACC
>NC_057801.1:792310728-792312356 GCF_018294505.1 Triticum aestivum
GGTCGGGGTAGCGATGATGACCATCACGGGGATTGTTGGCTACAATCCCGTTAGAGTGTGCTCCCAAAAGGCGACGAAGCACTTCTGGGGTCATCAAAGCATCTTGGTTGATGGCTGGGGCTGATCTCAAGGTCTCGATTGGTTGTCCGAACAGCACGACTGGGCTGTCGGCGCCGGGCTCGTCTTCTCCTCTCGCTGGGGCTCGACGAACCAACTCTCCATGAGCTGCGATCAGATCAATGGTGATTTGATCGAATAGTGCCTCTAGTGCACCTACATAGCGCACTAGGTGCAATAATGCAGGATCCGTCTCGTGATCTCCGTTGGCAACTTGGGGTGGTCTACCATACCCTTCGCGTCTGGGGTAGTAGTAGAACGAGCGACAGTTAACTCTGGGCGACAACTGCCGGAGTTGAACTATAGCCTCTCGAGCAGCTAGCTGGATGGCTTGTGGCTCGAAGGAAGTTGTCCTTCCGGTGAACCTGTAGGGGCGTTCTGGCGACAGACCCCTACCATAGATGTGCAGAGTGGCCCAGAATTGACGGCTTTCACCGCCCATGGGTCCTTGGTACACAACATATTCTGGGGCCTCTTCTAACGCATAGGCACGACGGGTGAGGTTTGCGAGTATGGTCACAAAACCTCCAAGGTTGGTTGCTGCAGTTTCATTGTGCACGACGGGGCCAAGCATAATGGCCCGGTTTGAGGTAGAGGCTGTGCTGTGCTGGGTTGAGGTTAGCGTGCCCTTTTTATAGAAAAAGGGAACGTAGTCTTCCTTCGCACGCTTGCGAATGAGACCTTATAGGCACCGGTCACTTGCGCGTGATCGACAGGCTAGGTTGATAGGTTTGGCACCGACCGTCAAAAGTGTCGGAGTCACTGTGTGACTATCTTGCACGAGAAGCTTGGCTGGGTTTTGGTTAAGGTCTGGTGGTTTGGCTTACCTAGGTCTTTCGACCTGGCCAAGATAGGATTAGCTAATGGTCAGCCTGGCTCTGATACCAAGTTTGTGGCGACCGGTTTTCCGGGTATTAACTCCCAGAAAATGGCCCTTGTGCTCATCAGCCCTAGGATTATTGTTAACTGATGAGGCACCAACTTGATACAGAAATTCCAAGCAAAACACAAAATATGTAGTACAAGACCATTATGGCCTATGAGTACAACAAATGGTTTCTAGTGGTTGATGACGGAAGCGGGCTGTGAATCATCAGTGTCTATGGGACTCCATTTCCCACAGGAATAGCTGACCAGGTTAACTCCAATCTTCGCGAGGCTGCTATCACCGTTGCTTAGGTTCCAGGGCTGTCATCACGGTCGCTCCTCTCCGCGCAAGAAATCTTGCCAAGACAATAGCCAGTGACAAGCCAGTGAGTACTTTGAATGTACTCGCAAACATTATGAACACGGGTATAATATAACAATGATGTTCTGAAATATTTTATGCTCACGACGTCAGTCACAAAAGATAATAAAAACTCTGATGCACGCAAGCAGGTTATTTATGAATATGCAATAACATATTAATAATAAAATGCACCGATCGGGTGTCTGAAGCGACGCCTTGAAAGGTTAGTAAACAAAGAGAAATGCCTCAGTCGGGCGTCTGAGCGACACCACATAAAGGG
>NC_057801.1:792313670-792315058 GCF_018294505.1 Triticum aestivum
GCACCTGACTTGCACACACCAGCTTAACTCACCGGCGTCTGGAATCACCCATGACACTCGTTAAGCAAAACTCTAAGTGGGGAGGCTACAACCTCAATTAGCATGGGATCACAAAATTTATACCGCGCGCAAAACTGGGGAAGCTACCCCCTCGGCTACAACCGAAACACCCATGCCCCCTGACCGGATGACTAGCTTTAATCCATGGCCGTGGTACCCTCATGCCGGCCCCTCTGTACGGTGTGTGCTAGAAAGGGGTTGACAAATTACTGAACCGTACTCTACTTGTTGTAGAGACGAGTGGTAGTACGACAAGTATGGGGGTTATTGGAACAAGACTCGATCTATGGTCGACTCATGAGGTTTAAGTATTCCCTGCAAGATTAGCATAACGAGTATATTTCATCCAACAGACAGAATCACCACTCATCATACCCTTCATGCCATGCCGGACACACTCGTCTCGACGAGCAACTAGGGACAAGCTCGGGTCTACCCAAGACAGAGGCTTCCCGTTATTCTTCCGGTAGGCACGAAAGGCATACGAGGATGATCACTATCACAAGCCTGTCCATTTCCAACATCAAGGAAATTTCCAATGAGCATTCATGCAAATGATCACATCACCACATAAAATAACGAGTTCTATGCATTGAGGTGGTGTCATGATCGTGTCAAACAATGCATACAAAATATTATGTCAGGGTTCAGAATGCTTTCCTTCAATGTGAGGAAAGGCAGGGTGCACTCCAAAACTTTTGAAAGTATTCTTCTCTCTCTCCAAAGTCCTATTTTAAACAAATTTGAATTAACACACAAATTCAAAAAAGCACAAAAAAGTTTTTTGAATTTTTTTCAAATAAATCTTAAAATAAATTAGATTAAATTTGAGAGAGGTAGGAAAAAGAATCTGGAGCTTTGGGTGTTGGAACTCAATGCGAGAGGCGGATTTGATTGGGATTGAAAGAAAGGAGTCGAGCCTTGGTCTCTTTATAAAGAGGTTGAATACCAAGAGCCCTCCCCGTGACCGTTTGGGACTCACTTTCGATTAAAGAGACATACCAATGGCACGGTTGGGTTACCCACGCCCGTATTGATGAGAATCCCGGAATAAGGGGACACGATCTCTGCTTTGACAAGACGTGCCAAGGAAACCGCCTCGCTAAACGCGCTGAGGTGGGACAGTAAAACGATTCGAATAAAGGCTTGGCCGTAGCATGATGTCACGGTACGGGATACGTCAGCAGATTATATTTGTACAAATATTATTCTCTCTACGGTGGTATGTGGAACTTATTTTGCAGAGCCGGACACTATCCCTGTGTTCAAACATCTTCTATGAAGTATTCAGAGGAGGAACCCGCCTTGCAATGCCGAAGACAATTTGC
>NC_057801.1:792315271-792318093 GCF_018294505.1 Triticum aestivum
AGCTACCCCCTCGGCTACAACCGAAACACCCATGCCCCCTGACCGGATGACTGGCTTGAATCCATGGCTGTGGTACTCTCATGCCGGCCCCTCTGTACGGTGTGTGCTAGAAAGGGGTTGACAAATTACTGAACCGTACTCTACTTTTTGTAGAGACGAGTGGTAGTACGAAACAAGTATGGGGGTTACTGGAACAAGACTCGATCTATGGTCGACTCAGGAGGTTTAAGTATTCCCTGCAAGATTAGCATAACGAGTATATTTCATCCAACAGACAGAATCACCACTCATCATACCCTTCATGCCATGCCGAACACACTCGTCTCAATGAGCAACTAGGGACAAGCTCGGGTCTACCCAAGACAGAGGCTTTCCCATTATTCTTCCGGTAGGCACGAAAGGCATACGAGGATGATCACTATCACAAGCCTGTCCATTTCCAGCAGCAAGGAAATTTCTAATGAGCATTCATGCAAATGATCACATCACCACATAAAATAACGAGTTCTATGCATTGAGGTGGTGTCATGATCGTGTCAAACAATGCATGCAAAATATTATCCCAGGGTTCAGAATGCTTGCCTTCAATGTGAGGAAAGGCAGGGTGCACTCCAAAACTTTTGAAAGTATTCTTCTCTCTCTCCAAAGTCCTATTTTAAACAAATTTGAATTAACACACAAATTCAAAAAAGCACAAAAAAGTTGTTTGAATTTTTTTCAAATAAATCTTAAAATAAATTAGATTAAATTTGAGAGAGGTAGGAAAAAGAATCAATCCATTTGGAGTTATCATTAAAAAGTTATAGCCAGTCAAAGCTGTGGTCAAAAATCTGTTTTAAAAAGAAATTAAAACAGAAAAAGAAAAACGATTCGGACTGACCACATCGAAGGCGTATTCTAAAAATACGTTTCCACTTATGCCTGCGTGTATCGACACTGGGTCACTGACAGTGGACCCGCCTGGCCCACTAGTCAGGTTTGACCAGTCCACGCGCGCGTCGCCTCCTCCGGCCGAAACAGAGGCGGAGCTCCGGCGAGGCTCGCCGGCGAATGACGGCACCGTTCGAAAAGAGGAGGCCATCCGCGTGCTCAGGGGATCAAGACGGTCACTCCGGTGGTTGATATGGTCTTTGGGGTGGACGGAGCTGCAGGCGGTGAGCTTCGCGGCGGATGGTGGTCGTCCGGCAAAGTGATTTTTCTCCCGCAATGAGTCCCGATCAAAATCGAGCAGGGGGATGGATTCACGAGGGGGAGAGGGAGTTCCTGGTGAAGAGAGTGGAGAGGGGGAGGCTCTGGTGGTGCCGGAATGGCCGGGGCGGTGGCGGCGGCTGCAGTTGCCGGAGACGGGGAAGAAGGCCTCCCTCCGACGATTGCAGGTTGTGGGGTTGCCATGGGGGTGGCGTGAGGTTGCCTCCTTGCTCGAATGGGTTCGGGCGCCTCCTTATATAGCGCAACGAGGTCGGTTTGCGGCGCCGGATAAGAATGACGGCGGACCGCCTTCCTGTAGTGGCAGGGCGTCATGGCGAGATGACACGCGAGAAGATGAGGCTGAGCTATTCCAGGGGCAGGTTGCGAGCGGGAGAGGCTTGGGAGGCACCGACCTGGCAGAGGCGTGCTACGGATGCCGGCGTGCCGCCAATGGCTCTGACGGCGGTGCTGCAGGGCACCAGGGCTGCTTGGCGTGTTCTGGTGAGAAGGGGAGTGCGTGGCGCGGCTCTGTGGTGTGGGCAAAACCAGGGGCGCGACATGGCGGCTCGGGCGCGGCACGTGCAAAACGCGCGCTCTGCTCGCGCCCAGAGCACGCACGGGACATGCTCGACGAAATGCCAGGGCGCGTTAGAGGTCTCGGGTGAGGCTGGGAATTAGCAGACCAAGGTTATGAGTAGCTAGAAGTCTATTGGACAAGGTAGTTAGGCAAGGGAAGCAAGATCACAGTGCAAGCTAAGACTCATGTCAAAACTAGTCATGCCTACAGGGTGCTTGATAGAATGCCACATGCACCTAGGCATTTCTTGGAGTGGTCAAATCTTCCAGAGTGGGGTCTCTTTAGATGCAAGAGTGGGTGGTGAGGTTAGTTTGCCAAAAGGAGAAACTTGCTAGTGCAAGTTTTGCAAAACTTCAGTTCTGGACAGAAAGAACAGGGCGTGATTGCATGTACTAGAATTGCTCCAATGAGTCCAACCTCTTGATCTTAAGGTTCTAGCAGGAAGGGCTACAAGTAGGAAAAGGAATCACAGCAAAAGGAGCAAGTTAAAATATAGCTGTAGTACAATCCATCCAGTTGGACCAGAATGAAGATGAGGATGGTTCACTCAATTTTTCCAAAGAACATCACTAGGTTTTTTGAAAAAAGTTAACTAATATACTCCTGTTGACATCCCAAAATTTTGGTAGAAGTTTTAAAGAAATATTTAAAATAGGTTGTAGTGCAAAACTGTCCTCTGGACCAGATTTGAAAACTTGGTGTAGAACTCAAAATATCCAAGTAATGAAATATATTTTTGCATAAAAGTGTTTTATAAACATCACATGACCTCTCTAAATTTTGGTGGAATTTTGAAATAAATTTATCAAATGGTTGTAGTGCAAAAGAGGCCCTAAGGCTTAGAAAAATCATTTTTACAGAAATAAGGCATCAAGGAAACTAATTATGCTAATAATCCCACTGATAAAAGAATTGTTTTATTTGAGAGAGAAAAAAAATAAGTCCAACAATGATTGAAAAGATTTCACTAGGGGTAAAACTCCATAATAATAATAGAAAAAAAGAGTGGTTCTGAAATCAGAAGGGAATACAGAAAATAAAAGTTTTAGTTTCTAGA
>NC_057801.1:792318846-792319701 GCF_018294505.1 Triticum aestivum
GTCGGGCCTCAGTGGTCTGCCGATGGCGATCTAAGGATTCAAGTCAGTGAGACTCTGGAGATATCCCATTATTTGCTGAGTCAAACGTTCTTGAGCGATGATGTACTGGACTAGGTTGGGCAGTACTGGGTCTCTCTCAATCCGTCCACCAGGAAAAGATGTTACTCCTCCGGGTGCTGCACGGCTCGGGAAGTAATAATACCCTCGTTCGCTAGCATAGGGTACCGCGAATCGAAGGCGAGCGAGTGCTTCGTAAGCAGCAGCTTCTATGGCCATATGTGGGGTCGGCATAGATTTCCCCATGAAGGAAACTTCTGTTGGGTTTTGGTTGGAGTCCACGGGAGGGATGTGTACTGCTGCCCAATATTTCAAGGTGGAAGGTGTGATTCTCGATTTGAACAGCTCGTACTGGGGTGGCTGGGTAGAACCCATGGTACTGCAGGTAAAGTTCCACAATATTTTGACAAAGCTACCTGGGGTTGCATCTGGGGTTCTCAGATAAATACTAGGGCTCGACATGGCAAGAATGGTTGTGAGGGTAGTGCACGAGGTGAGGGTGCTTGGCAAGGTCACGAGGTGGCCTTTTTATAGCACTGGAGCTGGGTCATTTTACAGTGGTGAAAGGTAATAAAATTGCCAGCTTAGCTCCAAGGGTCGAGGTCAAAGTCATAGATACATACCTCACTAAAGTGACGTATCACTGTGGGAGTTGTCGGGGTGGTCTTGGTAGCTGTGCTTGGAAAAAATATGCAATTGCGTGCTGACATAAATATGCAAGGTTACTATCTAAAACAGAGGCACAACAACAGGCTGCATTTACGCACAAGGTCACGCGATTAGAAGCGAGGATACACT